>NW_024068960.1:0-80820 GCF_009389715.1 Phoenix dactylifera | reverse complement strand
AGCAGCTACCTAGAAGATTAATATGACCAGGGTGCATGTGCCATGTATTTTGAAAGGTCTGATGGTGCATAAACATGCCAATTAAATAAATCACTGTCATGCAAATAAACCAGCAAAAAAAAAAAAAGATTTAAATTTTCTTATCTTCTAAATTTTAGTTGTTTTAAATGCTTTAAAATATTTTTTCGTGAGACGTCTCTTTAGAAAAGTTGTAATTCTTCGAAAAAGAACGTTGATTTCCAAAAAGATATGGTGTTTGACATGTTTGACCATCTATTTTTAAGTGCATGTAGATTATATTTCACATAAGGAAAAGGTCTTCGCTGTCTAGACTGTGCGACCATGGACAAAATAGATTGATCTTGATCATAACGGGAGATTCCAGTTTTACATGACTTGTTTCCTGAGCAGAAGCAATTTATGAGAGGAAGCCTCTAAAAAATATTATAAGATTCAAATGGATTGACAATAAATTGATGTTCACATAAAAAGAATGCTAGCATCTTGAAATCCTCTGTTTCTTCTTCATTTATTCATCCATGCACTTCCTTAAAATTTTTCTGTTATTTTTTACTTATTGGATTGATGCTATATGCCAAAACTTATAATATATATATATATATATATATATATATAATATATATGATTAGGGATTGAAAATTTCCCTAGAGAAGCAGGGCCTCTTTTGATCATGGATGCAATCCATACATGCTTGTCATGAATTATGTAATTCATTCCAAGCTTCTTTGCTTTGCCAATTTCGACCGTGCATGCGCATCATAGAGCACCTTGGCATGAGGAATGGTAGAATTTTAGCACAAACAAAGGCTTAGGGATTAGGTCCTAAAAATAGTGGAGATACTCAGCCAAAAATATAGAAGTTAGGCTACGTCTAGTTGGGAGGAGTTGGACTTTAGGGTGAGAAGGAAATGAGTGACTTCCTAGCCGTTTGGTTAGAGAAAGTCCTATTTTCACTTTGATTCCGGAAAGAACCCAATTCTTATTTGCTCCTAGTATTCAAATCCTATTTCGATTTCAATTCTAATTTTAATCATGAACCAAATGCATCGGAGGATACGACCATTCCGATTCCGATTCCAATCTATTCTGATTTTGATTCCGATTGTTATCACGAACCAAATATACCTTGATAGTTATTATAGCTCAAGTAGATCAATATACACCCCATTCATAGATCTAAAGCAAAAACTAGAAGATGAATCCGAATTCTGAAAATAGATTTAGATAAAAAAACAAACATGTTGAAATCTAATCCTCTGAGGCTGCAGTCTATTTGGGCCACGGATGAGCTAGAAAATTAGATGTCACCAATGAATTATATAGGGAAAGAGGGCATATGTACATATCCCCTAATAATATCACTACGTAAGAGAAAAATTATTGTAATAATGAACAAATATATGTATCTACATTAAATTTTTTTTTCATGTTTTATATGGCAACTACATAATGGGTCAGCAGCCAATCAACTTTGCATCAATGCATATGCATCAAAGACAAAAACAGATAATCCTCTCCACTGAAAGTTTTGTCTTGGGCTTCATGTCAACTAATTAACACCTAGTCAATTATTTTCTCGCAAGCACTTTGATTACATCCACTCATTCCTCCTGTATTCTTTGAGACAAATGCAGATCAATTAGTATCCTACTATTCTATGTAGCCATTTAGAACCAAAAGTATACATCCACAATTGTTTACATAAAAATAAATTAATCAACAAAAATATCATGCTATAATTTTGTAAAGAGGTACCAATATATAGCTTATGTCCTATCCTCATTCAGTTCCAAAAGGAGAGGAAAAAAAAAAAGTGTATTCCATAAATCACATAAGAACAAAAAAATAATCTATTTCCTCAGATCGCAGATTCGCCGTCTTAACTCTTCCACCCTCATGCGTATCGCCCGCCCTTCGGACTAGTCCACGTAAACGTCAAGCTGTGCTTATGCCCGAACAGCGGGTGGCCAATTTGGGCCAAGCTGTTCATCCTGGGCCCCACGTCAAATCGTTTATTCGCTACGTGGCGTTGGATCACTAGAGCAAAGGATGTGAAGTCTGTTGTATGCTTCACAGCTGATCGTAAACCAAGCCGGTCGCCCTTCCCCTTCCTCTCCGAAAGCCGAAGGCGGTCGAGGCGAGAGGGAGAGAGAGAGTGAGATGGAGAGATACAGAGGCGACCGCGACGGCGGCGGCGAAGTCGGCGGGAGGCACCCGAGGATGGCGTCGCGGTGGTCGTCCAGCGGGCCCGCGGACCCGCGCCACCGCTACCCCGACCACTCCCGCGGTGGAGGCGAGGGCTTCGCCGGGGCCCGCCACCACCCCTACCGAGGCCCTCAGGACTTCCCTTCCGGAGGCAGAGGTGGGTTCCGCAGGGGACCGGATGGCTTCGGCCACCAGATGCCGATGGGCGGTCCGCGGCGGTGGTGGCGGGCGGCGGCTTTTCCAGCCAGAGGCGGCGGTTCCCCAGGTTCGTAAAGCTCCCTCCTTTTCTTGATTGATTTCCTTTCACTTGTTGCAGCTCTTTTTTTTTTCTTTAGTGGTTTTGCTCTCATTGTTTCTGTGGATTTTTTCGGCTGAAAGTAGAGGTATCATGAGATACCTATCAGATTGAATTCGTTGGAAACCTGTGGTTCCCAGACAATGCGTGCATTAAAAATTGAGGCTTTCACCTCTTCACAGTTGATGATTTACCCATTGAGGGAAAAAATTCCCCGTATTGTTGATGATTTACCTCCCGAGGGATAAAAATTCGAGGGTTTTCTCCCCGTTCTAGTGTAATTAATGAAGAATTAGGGTTTCTAAATCGATTTTAAGCTGTAGCTCAATCTCTTCTATAAAACTAAAATAAAGAGGTAGATATTTCCGCGTCACCTGATATGGAGATGGCAGCGGAGAGACCGTTTTTAAATGCATTTTGGATGGCCTGATTTTTACTGAACAGGTGATGTCTCCGTGATGCATTTTGTCGTCGGCCTAAACTTCGTATCATGTGTGAGAGAAGATAAAAGAGATTAACGGGGAGGAAGGATGCAGGAAGGGGAAAAAAAGGAAAATCAGATACTCAACTTTTTAGCTCCTCTGAGATACTACTATGACAACCATCACTTAAGTGCCATATGGGAAAATTGTCCTCTTGGTCTAGCTGTCTGGTTAGGGATGCTACACCACTACTGACGGCTTAAAAACTAATATTTAAGGCCGACTACTTTAAAATCTTCAGGATAGATGAAGAAAAGAGATAGCCATGCTATGTGCAAGGAGGTTTTGAATATTGGTATGCGAAAAAAATGCTCCTTCCCCTCTTTGTGAAGTGGCAGCAGAACAACTGGACTGACCCAATGCCATGTTTTTCCTTCAGAAGACTTTGAAATCCTTTTCAGGCTATCTGCATTAAATACCAAGCTGCACTACAAGAACTAACCTATTGTCATGATGCATCAGTTAAAGATCATGCTTTAAAGGCTAGAGTTTTCAAGAAGCCCTTTCCAGCTTTCTTGGACTCCATCCTTGTCAGTTGCAGTTGCGTCAATTCATGCTTGAGGATGTTTTGTTGAATTGGTATCTATAATTAGAGTATGGATAGGTGGATGATAATTTTTGCTATTTAGTCGTCTTTTGATATTGTTATGTGAAATTCATCTATACTAACATATAGAACATTCAATTTAGCGGACTTTCTTTGAACAAGAAGCATTGTTAAGATATTCTATTCTCACCGTGGAAACTGAAGGAATTCTTTGAATTTCTGGAACTCATAAAATTTAAGCATACATTGTAAAAGTTGCTCAGATATTCCCAAGGAAGTTAGAAGATTTATCAATATATTAATGGGAAAGATTGCTGTCATCCAGTTGATACTGTCATGTTTTACACAGAGTCATAGTTTACTGAGGTGATATTTGACATAATTAACAGCATATCGAGGAATATAAATCCAATATGTATCATATAAAAACCATAATTCTTTTCCTCTTAAACAAACATTTACTTTAGGAAGCCGTTTATCTCATATCTTGTTTTAAAACATTTTTAAATTTTACCAGATAGTTTATTAGTATTTAACATATTTTGAAATAAAGCAAGTTACACAACTAGAATATGAATCTTATAGTGTAGCCACATGTACTTTTTTTCTTCTTCCTCACCATTGTTATTTATCACTTATTTGGAGGAGGATCTTCATGATTTATCTTCCTTTTCATTATTATCAGATAATGCTGACAGGAGCAAGTTTGCTAAACTTTTTATTGGATCAGTGCCAAGGACTGCAACTGAAGAAGAGGTCAGCCATTCTTGCACTAGCATAACTACTAATTTCCCCCCCATATGGCTTGAGCATGCTATGTGCTTGCCCCAATAATTATTTATAATGATACACGCTTTATGCCTGCCATCTTCTAAAACTTTATTCTACTTTTATTTCTGTAAACTGCCGTATAATTGAAATTTTTTAGTCATGCTGTTTTGTATATTTTTAGATTGTTTGTGTGAGGGGTGGGAATCACATGATTGCAATGTCAAAGGAAAGATTTGTTTTATAGATAACTAATATTGAATAATTAAATAATGAAATTATATGGCTTTTGGTGAATGCACAAAATAATAAGCATGGCCGGGGCTTTTAGTATGCATGCATGCATGCATATATATGTCTGTTTGCGGGTATATACATGTGTATGTGTATGTACCTATGTGTGGATGCACACCTATGGTCCTAGCAGGCTGTTTTCATGGTTTTCTTTTGTTCTCTGTTTAATTTTATCAATCTTGGAATATCCATCTAAACACCTTCTAAATTCAAAAATATTTGGGACAAATTTGTCTTAAAGTGCATGTGCAAACCCTATGTTCTTGAGGAAATCTCAGATATTCATATTCTTCTGAGATTCATGAATGGTAAAGTCCATAGGCATATGCTTTTGCAATTAACTTGTTAAATCGTATGCCATTTGAAATGGACAGAAAAAGATGACCAAGAATTCCTACCCCTTGTGAAGCATAGATTATTGGTCAAAATCTTCTTTATCCTTGCCAAATCAAGCAAACTCACATTGTTTTTTATGTGTTCAGTTGATAAGAATATGTTAGATGGGTAATTTTCTCTTGTTCTGATTGAGAAACAGTGAAAATTACATGTAACATTAGATGCATGTGTCCTTGTATATATTTTACATTTGAGGGATTTCTTCATACCCATCGTTTTCCTCTTTTGTGGCATTTCAACTGAACTGGCGACCACCCCAGTATAGTTAAAGGCAAAAGGCGCCCTCGAGGTGCTAGGGACTCATATCATGTGGGGCTATAGGTGCCACTTGTCAATTCCTGGAGAAAGCAATAAGCTAATCTTGTAAAGGTCTTTGATAAATTTGCTAGAAATTATTTGTATATCTGTATCTAATTTAAAGGACAGACTTATCAGTAACTTAATTATTCAACCATATAAACAAACTAAAAGGCTATAATTTAGATAAAAACATTACTTCATAACAGTAAAATAAAAAAGGTATTTGATTCACAAAATTCTATTAGGGCTCGTTTGGTTCGCGGGAAGTATTTTTCCTCCTAGGAATATGATTTCTGGGAATCAGATTCCTAGGAAGAGGATACCTAGGAAAGTACTTTTGGCATGTTTGGTTAACCATGGGAAAGTGACAAATTTCCAAAGTGCTTATGTTTGGTTGACTATCCACTTTCCTAGGAAAGTTATGTATAATTCCTATTATGCCCTTAATAAAAATTAGGTCTTTAATGCCTCTTTAATGCTTCTTTAATGCTGAAGGGTCTTTTTGGGAAAAAATAAAAAAGGAGTGATTCCCACCTCATGGGAAAGTAACTTTCCCATGTTTCTCATGGGAAAGACTTTCCCATGAAATGTGGGAATCATATTCCCATGGGAATACAACTTTCCCATCTCTCTCCTTTGAAAACTCCAACCAAACAAGAGGCATTTCATTACTTTCCCGTTGACCACACTTTCCCCCCTCCTTTTCCTGCGAACCAAACGAGCCCTTAAATCATAAATAGACTACTTGTAAGGGTAACAACAAAACTATCAGTCAAAGAAAAGATTTAGTTGCAAAACTTAGAGCTAGAATTAGAGGAATAGAAGAAACTTAAAAAAAAAAAGAAGCAAGGTGGTGGTGGAGGCAGCACACCTTTTCTCCTTCTTGATTAGGCAAGTTGATTTTTTCCTTATCAATGCATATTTACATAGAGACCTCCTTTGGCATTCAAAACCCTTACCTGGATAATGAACATCAGGAGTGGGCTTGGCCTGCAGTTCTCAATTGTTAAGATCTTTAGTAGTGAAATGAAACAAAATAGAATTGTATCCCCTTTAAAATTTTAAGAAACTTAATTCAGTAAGGGATACTTAAGAAGCTTCGAAGAAGAATGTGCCACTAAATGAGGTGAATGCTGCAGTGCCTTTCGCCCTGAATTAGGCGCTTAGGTATGTGATGCATGTTAAAGTCACTTCACTCAGGTTGTTTTAAGGTGCTTTGCTAGTGCTTTAGCTTGCTGGAGCACTGATGCATGTACTTGTCACAGATGGGTTCTTCTTCTTCTTCTTCTTTATATATATATATATATATATATATATTATATAATATATAATGTTCCTCATTTAGTATAGTAATGGATGATATAATACTATGCTACTTTATTTTGCTTTCAGATCCGACCTGTATTTGAGGAGCATGGAGATGTTATTGAAGTGGCTTTGATTAAGGACAAGAGAACTGGTCTACAACAAGGTACATTCTAATGCTTCTTGTGATTTAATATGTTGGTACTTGTGTCTTTTTCAGGTTTTCTGAGGGGCTAACAGGAGCAATAAGGTCATTTTTCCTCAGTTTTTTGGACCATTGTTGAAATCATGTTGGTTTTTGGTTGGCAACCTTCCTACTCTGTCCTTTCTATGCATTCTGAAGAACTCAAGACTACGGAAATGATAAAAGTTGTTTGCAAGTAGCAGTGAAATTCTGGAATGCAAATTAGTCTTTCTTCAGTGCCACTTAGTGCATCTTTGAATTTTTGACAGCATTATCAAAGAAAGTCTCTGAACAATAATTAAGTCTTCAAATTTTTGTAGTAATATCATGGTATTTAATCCTGTGAAAATTGTTGTACTTCAAGTGAAAGAAGAATGCCATAAATGCTTCTGAGTGGGATGTTAACCACCATAGGCAGAATGTGTAAGATCTCAATGACCAGTATATGTCTTGCCATCGAGGTTATCAGGGTTTCAATTCATGTGTTTGAAGTGGAATTTCTACACCCAGATAATATTGTTGGATGGTTTGAGGTAATTAAACTTTTGGTGTGTTGATTAATTATGATTATGGATATGCTTGATTTTGTCTTCACCTCTCAGGATCTTTTCTTATGTAGATGAAATTAAGATAAACCGAGGACATCAAGTTATCTTATGTATTGACATTTTAAAGCACGATGGGTTCGGTTCTTTTTTTTTTTTTCCTGTTAGGCATGTCTTGTGGATAACACATCTTGGAAATGAAATAGATAAATGAGTGGTTTGTTGTGCTTGTGATATTTTTCTTTCTGGAGTTTGCATGGATGGTTGTTGCTTCATGTGCATTACGTTTGCAGCTTTAGTCAGAGACAGATCGATGGTGATTTTATGTGCTTCTAATATCTTTGTTGGGCATGGATGGATCGTACTTCTATGTGATGCACACTTGAGAGGCACAATTATGCATGTTTCGTATAATTTCCTTTATTATGTTGATTGTGGAAAGTGATGGGTAAGGATGGATAGTATTTGATGATTAATATGTCTTATGTTGGCATTTTGATGAATGAAGACACATGACGCTAGATCTGATTGATGCAACGTTCCTATAAAATTGATGCAAGCCAGTCATTGCTAAAGCTTCCTTTTACTCATAGAGTGCTGCCTGTGTTGTGCAGATGGATGCATCCATTTTTGTTTTGATTTCTTTTTCTGTGAAATTGATGTTTCAGATTCATAAGTATCGTGTGTTGCAAATGATGATTTAGGTCTTTGCACATCCCTGTGGTCAAAGTCCAGTACTTTCCTCTCTTTCTTCTTCCTCTCTTTCTATCTCTGGCCTAACCCATTCACCACCACCTCAATTTTTGAGGAAATCTGCAAGGTCATTGTCCACAATTCCAAATTGCTAAATTAAGTAAAATGCTTTGCATATGAGTAAATGAGTGGAGCTTAAAAACTTATGCTAGTTTGTTCCTTTTCCTTCATAATTGCAAATGATGTTGCTACCCGAAATTTGGTGTGCAAGTGCATGCATTTGTGATATTGTGTCAAAGGCTGGACCATGGAGATGACATACATTGCATTATATGCCAACTTGAAGTTGGCTATCAATGTATTGTGAATTGTTGCTCTTGCAAATTCCATATGACACTTGTATTAGTTAGTTTTTTAGTCTCTTGTTTTTGAGCCTTTTTTGATCAGGAAATTTAGAATGAGATCCTGCACAGATTCTGCTACGGCACATGGATAGTGTGACCTTTGCATCATAGGTTGTTCATTTTTAAAGGGTTACTACAGTTTATTTTTTTGCTACACCAGCATATAAATTGCATTATTTTCTCTAATAATTTCCTATCAGTCTATCCCGTAATGAATATTAAATATACTTGCGAATAATCTTACAATGCATTAAACTTGTGACAGCAACAATTCATAAGCATGCAGGAGAGATTAACTGCTTTTTGATTTAATAGCTTTTCTGGACTATTGATAATCATGTTTCATATTTTACCAACTGCTGTCAAGTTGTCCAGCTTCCAGTTTGCAAGTTGTGTTCACGATTCTTGAGCAGGGATGTAATCTTCAGTTTCCCCAATTTATTAAAATTTATCTGGATATGCTTTTAAGAAAGAAACCTCTCAAGTGTTAAGCAAAGAGCTTCTATGTTGTCGTCATTGTTTCCGCATCTATATTTGTTCCACTGGCAATCGAGTTGCTTATTTCTTGTTTGTTTCATTTTTATCTCTGGGATCTGTTGCAATTGTGCCCGTTGATGCATTGCATTGACTGTTGAAGGTTCAGGAGACCAATTTCTTGTGCATTGTATGCCTGAACATTTAAGAAATGTAATTTTGTACAAATTCAAGATATTGACAATTTGAACTATGTCTCAAGATAATACCATATTTTTGGACTCGCATTATAAGAAACGATGATGCATTGCCATATTATTCAGATTTTCTATTGCTTCATTGTTATAGTTAATTCATGCCTAATAAGATCTTAGTCTCTTTGTATTTGAGAACAATTGGTTTTGGATCGTCAACATGGTCTAAGACATGGATAGGAACTGATTTAAAGTTATTTGGCTTTATGTTCGGCATCGCTGGTAATGCCATTACTTGTTATAAACTTTCACTGCCTCCGATGCATCATATACTTCGTCTTTGTTTTCTGGTAAAACATTTAGTGTGTATTTATGCCTTTCTATGTTTAGATTGCTAGATCAATGGAGAAAATTGCACACACACACACACATATTCATTCATGCATGTATGTATATATATACACATTGGAGTTTTTTTTTGTCAAATCTCAACTATTATCAAAATATTAAGTGGATTTCTGAATTATATTCGTGCATCTTGTCGTCCTCCCCCAAAGTGACATTTTTCTTCTGATTTTATGTCATAAATTCTGTTTTGCTTTTTGGGTAAGTTTGCATTTCCATACATAATCTCTGGTTTGTTGCAAGTTGATATTCGATAACACTGATGTTTATCTCAAGGGATTCTGCATGGCACATATATAGCATAAAAACCTGTAAATGGTCAAGGAGAACTTTGTATTTTCTATTTGTTACTAAGCTGATATCTGCAATGCAGTCAGAGGAAGGATTAAAAATACAAAATTGAATACGAAATAAGAACAAAAGCAACTTAACATAAAGACAAAAAATTATATGAATTAAATGAAAAACAAAACATAAACATAAATGCAAAACAAGAATTAAAATGGAAAATTGAATAAAATAGGAAAAAGTAGAATAAAAAAAGTTTGATAGATGGCTGTGATGTTATTAAGAATTGTTATATTTAGAATCGCTTATTTACTTCTATGTGTTTTCTTGACTTACATTTTTTTCATATCTTTCTGTTTACCCTATGGAAAAAAATCAAGAAGGAGAAGATAAATAAAAGAAAGATTTGTACATTATGTGTGATCTTCATGGATCGCTACATCACCAATTTGGATGGAATAGAGAGGCATTTATTTTTATGATACGGTGAAGAATTGGTTGTGACAGATGCGAGTCTTCGCTATTTATGTTAAGAAGAGATGCTAACCTAACCTGTTCAGGATAGAGAGGCATATAAACTTATGATTAGATGGAATACCAACCCACTTTGATCTGAATATATGAGAGGCATGTGCATCTATGGTAAGATGAGATATGACTGGAATAGACTGGATCTATCTATATTTGTGGTAAGTTGACATATTAACTGAATCTTAGTTAGGCATCTAATTTTAGGTACTATATCTTTTTCTTCTAATTTTGAATGTTTGTGTGATGAAGAGAAGACTCAAGAGATGTCGCTTTTAATTTTCATTTTTAATATAGTATACATTATGAAAATGTCTAACATTCAGGAATTTTATTGATTCTTTTGGAAAATGTAACTTGTGCATGTGATATAAATGCATAATAGTCATATCCTCATACATGTAACCATAAGAATAAATTACCTTTAGTTGATTGTAGGAACATGAATCTAGTGTTTCTTGGAATGTTTTGTCTTGCTATTGCTTTGGGAATCCAGGAGAAATTGCAACGAGTGAGGGTGCTTAGGGCATTTTATTTTAGGATGGAATTGAGTACGCAATCCGTTTACACCGACACCTTTTGAGTGGTCCTATGAAGTGCTGATCCTACATGGTTTGTTAACAGTATATTTTTTGGTTTTGTGGTAGAAGATCTTAGCAAGTGTCTAAATTTTTTTAATAAATGCTATTTTGCATGGCTGGATAAGCACTAAAATTAACAGCATTTTTTGCATTCATAGTTATTGATACGTGAAATTTTTAGTACAGATAATATATAGTTTACTATCAGATACTTGTTTTTCTTCATAAAAAATGTTTAATTAGTAAAATTATTTATAAGACATAAATGCAGGTTGGTATATAAGCGCTAATGAAGCCAGATGGACTGTTGATGAGACAATCCTCTCATACATTGTCAGAGGATTCTCTAATGTCTTTGATTATACAATGGAACATGGAAGTTTCTACCCTAATAACAAAATTATCTTATCTAAGTCATTGGATTAATGTTATTGGTTGAACATGTTACAATAGGTTACTGATCTTGTTAGTGGGAAAGATAAGGTGGTCCATCTAAATTGAGATACAAAATCAGTCACTTGTACCTTGTAAGGTAGTGAAAGACATGTAATGGATGGCCTTGATGACCTGGGAAACCTAATGCATGGCAGGCCTTATAAAATCTGGAATGATATTAACACATCCTTAGGCATATGTGTCAAAATTCAGCATCATTTGATACTTTTAAGATAAAAACCATAATTTTTGTTTCTAACACAAATTTCCAAGCTCCATCTGTTTTGGATTTAAAAGAGCAGATATCTATTTGCTTAATTTATTAAACAACAGAATGAATGTTAATATTGGATTTAAAATTGGATAACATAATGAATCTGTTTGCAGAGTTCTGAATTCGATGTGCATTTCTGATATCTATGGATGAGCATCCACATGCATGTTCCTCTAGGCATAACATCCTAATAATTTTTTAGATAAATGGTAGGAGTGCCACCCTCTTGGTTTGAATTTGAACCCTCTACCCAAATTTGTTCCCCATCACATGTGCTGAGGTGGTGGGGGGTGCTGACTAACGGATTTAAGTCCAGTTATTTTTGATGTCTTACAAGATCCTTGGTTTTTGAGAAATGAGATGCTTAACTTTGATAGTATAATCAAAACTGAACATATAGCATTCATTTTGACATTTTTTAGAAAAAAGAGTTCTTTGTGTTGTGTATCAATAAATGCATTGCACAACTTTCAATCTTAGTTGTTCATTGTCCTTCACTTTTTTTATAAATAAAATATATTTACTGTAATCTTTATGTTGTGTACCATATAAGGTTTGTGGTACCAATCGGTATTGGTGCATATTGACTGTACCGTAGGTACCGAACTGGTATGGAGTACGGGGGCGTACAGACACTCGGTATGCCGAATTGGCTCCTGTACCGGGCGTCCTGATATTGTAATAGGATGGCACTGGTATAGGATCCGGTATCGAAACGGCGTACCTTGGTACTATATAAATGTATTGCACAAATGTTACCTTTATTTGTTCATTATTCAACCATGCTGTATGATCACTATAAAAGATTTTTGAAGACAGAGTGGATCAAGATACAGAACCTTGACATCTACAGGTTGCTGTTTCGTAAAATATGCAACTTCAGAGGAGGCTGACAGAGCCATCAAAACTTTGCATAATCAGTATACTTTGCCTGGGGTGGGTTTGCATCTGTTCTGTGTCCTGTACCCTCTTTGCTAGTTTATTTCATCTGAGAGATTTATCTTTTTGTTTTTGTCAGGGATCAGGTCCTATTCAAGTAAGATATGCTGATGGGGAACGGGAACGCCTTGGTAATTACCTGAGCTGTTAGTTTTTTATTGCACTTCTTTGACCTTGTAAATATTATTTATATATCAAGTTTAGGCGATAAGAAAAGATGGTAAGTATGTTAATGTGCAACTGCCCTCCCTATCTACATTCTTTCTATTTAATGTATGTGCAATGTTCTGAATTATATGCCTGCATTCGGTGGTCCTTTTGTATATACTGTAACTGTAGATTTATCCACTAAAACTTAGTCATGATAAATCTAAATCAAAAATTGTAGAGTAGCTAGTTACGGTTGTTATTGGCTTAAGATTGTATTTGTGTGGCTAACACTATAGAACAAATTTCAGTCAGTCATGAATTTAAGTCATTTTTGCATGAAAGTTATAGTTAATTCTATGCAGGGTTAAGTTTCCAAATCGGAAATACTTTCATGTGGAAATAAACTCTGGCATCTAAAAATCTACATTTAGTTTTCAAGAACTTAAATGCTTTATATGTAGTATTCTTGGGAATTGCTGATTGACCATTTGAGATGCCATCACAAATTATAGGTTAGCGTGTAGATTTGTAGTCACAAATTGTTATAACTTATTGACGGTGCTGGTTTCCTGTTACTGGTCCTATCCCTGGGTTCAGCATCATAATTCTTGGAAGACATTACTGATTGTTTCAAACTCAAATGAATTTGATTTACTTAATGCTTAATTGCATCCAAGAAATACTTCTTTAAAAGAAGATGTAAGATTACAGCTCTTATTGCAAGAAGGACAAGTAGAAGGTTATTGATATTTTTCCTACCACTAATCAGTAATAGGATAATCCAGTTGGTTATAGGATTCTGATATCACTGTCCCCACTCTCTCTCACACACACCCACCCACCCACACACACATGGAAGTGGATGTCAAAGTACATAGGCTCCTTAAAAGTCAAACTCAGAAAGCATGTAATACAAGATATGGCAAAAATGACATAATGAACCTTACAACATATTTTACAGAAAAGAATTCATCGAATGCTGTTGACCGTACTTAATTTTACATGTATGTAGATGTTTATGTTGCTTGCACAAAAATATTTTCTTGTGATGCACATTTGGATGACCAATAGCATTCCAGAAATATATGCCATGTCTATTATATTGTATCTGCACATGCTCCGATTCGCTATTTGGAATTGTTTATTTCACTTCTACTGCTGATGCTTTTTAGTCTGATCTCTTCCCCTATGTCAGGTGCAGTTGAGCACAAGTTGTTTGTTGGATCACTCAATAAGCAAGCCACAGAAATGGAAATTGAGGAAGTAAGCTTTTCTCTACGCAATTTTTTCATGAGGAAGATATTGTAGCTCAACATATGTACATTTTTCAGTGTAGAAATACTTTGTGCTGGATCGGGCAATCCAGTAAATTTTGACTAAAGTGATGCCTCTTCTGTATTTTGTACATTCACATGCCACATGCACATGGTCCCATTAAAGTGATGCGAGGGTTTCCACTGATTTCTTTCTTTTGGTTGACGTTTTTCTCATGCAAAAATATGTCATTTAGACATCTTTAGCAAAATGTAAAATACGGATATACAGAAAATCCTATGCTTAATAAAAAGTTTCTGCATCAAATGTTACTTTCTTCTTGTCAAGTCCTTTATGGAAGTGTGATATTTTGATGGCAGATATTTTCTCCATATGGTCATGTTGAAGATATCTACATTATGAGAGATGATAGGAAGCAAAGCCGTGGTGCGTCTTTCACAGTATATAAGCCTTCTTGATTCCTTGAATGTTTGTACCTTTTTGCTTCTTATTTTTATATTTAAATGTTTTATGAAGGATGTGGCTTTGTGAAATTCTCAAACCGAGAGATGGCAGCAGCAGCTATAAATGCCCTTAATGGAAACTTTGTGATGAGGGTAAGCTAGCTTTTTGTACCATGATTAAATGCTACATTTCTTGAGCTTATGGACAGTGCCCATGTTTGTTTCATTTTCTGCTAGGGTTGCAATCAGCCATTGATTGTTCGATTTGCTGATCCTAAAAGGCCTAGGCCTGGCGAGTCAAGGTCTCATATGCTTTCAAGATTATTTTCTTCTTTATTTATTAACAGTACTATTTGTAAATTCACCAATTTGTTTTCTATTTTAGGGGTGGTCCTGCATTTGGAGGCCCTGGGTTTGGTCCTCAACTGCAAGCACCAATAGGGGTCAGGTATGTTTTGAACTTTTGTGCTCCATTTTATAACTCTGAATTAGAAGGTGGGGGCATAACCCAAGCTTCAAGACATGACATGACAGATAGTGTGTTCTTTTGGTAATGTTGACAGATAGTGTTTGATATATTAGTATTTCAAGAAAAAAAGAAGCATAAGGTTCATGGTTTCCCTTAGTTTTTTCCCCATCAATGTTGAGGATAATGAATTATATATGGAAAAATGTCAAGAAAAAGAATCTAATATAAATTCTTTGTTATAATTTTAACTCTGATGTGTGACTCCACCTTCATCTGAACACTGCCAAGGGCAACCTGGTGACCTTATATATTTTGATCTAAAAAGGATACATTGACTTTCCTTTTGTAACAGCTGAATTACACGACTCTACCAAATTTTGTAAGGAGATAGACACGAGGGGCAATATAAATAGCTGGAGTGCTCTTAGCTGTGAACTTACCTCTAGAAATAATCATTTTACAATAGATACTGTCATCTTGATGTTCTGAAATAGAGGTATAGCTAACAACTCATGCAAAACATACATTAAAAAAAGAGATTGTGACAATAAATTTAAAATTCCTAACATTTTACTGGTCTGTGGCATCACAGCCACCATCAAATACTTCCTGTTGAACAGTCATGTGCATAGCATGTCCCACTACTAGCACTTTTAACCAATAATGAATCTGCAGTAAAGTGTCAATCTTCAGTATGCTAGAATTGTGCTCTACATGTGAAAGGATGAATTACATAACATCTTTCTTAGAATCTACATAATTATGCTATAAAACTTGCATATAGCTTCATGTTGTGCTCTGATGCCCTCCCACACCATAATTTGATACATTATTTTGCACACAATAAGTATGCTTTTCTCTTTTGTCTCTTAGCATCCAAGAAGGGTGAAACAGAAAATTCTCCATTTTAGATTTACTCCTTTGAGAAATGTCAAGCAGTGGTTGCAAGTATTTGCCTGGATCCCCTGTTATAGTTTGTAAAACCTTAACCTGACCATATCAGAACTTACAGTGCCAGTTGTTTTCTCATTGCAATGTTTCATGAATGCTCCATTTGTTTGTGTGCAAACCTGAATGTTCAAAAAATATACTCATAAAGCATTACTTCCTTTCTCTTTGGTTGTCTGTGACAAAAATGAACTTCAAATAATGAAGTAAAAGTTAAGTTGCAAGATATACAAGTAATGCTTCAAACTCTGAAAGACTTCCAATAGCCAAAATCTTCAATCTAGGTGTCATGCACCTGCTCCAGACCCTGGCCGGCGCGCTCTTTTTAATGCTCTTGAGCCCCTTTTATTCAAGTATCTTCCTTTGGATCTTTTCTATTGCATTTGTCAAAGTCAATCTTTCTGCAATTGTAATTACACCATTTATTGTTTCATCATTTTTTAGCCCTTATATGATGCAATTCTTAAAATTACAGTCATTGAGTAGGTTATAATTTTTTAGCACTATTATTTTTATACACTCTCCATTGTCACTTCCACATCTTAAATTTTGAGAGCTCACCAAAGTTCATTTCTGCACTTGCTCTTGACTTGGAGAACTGTAGTGGCACTCATACTTCTGATACTAAACACTAAACACCATTTGCTATGCCCATTGAGGTACTTTTTATTCCTTATATGTGCCCTTAAAACTTTCTGAAAGACAGTTATTTAAAAGGTTTGAGGCTTGCTCACCTCACCTCAACTTGAGGCACTTGGGAAGATGGATGGAGCAGGAATTGCTCACCTCACCTCAACTCGATTGTACTTTCTGTTCAAGCCCAAAGCGAAACCCTTTGGATGGTTTGTCAATTTGGGCTCAGGCTTTGTTGTCTTTTAATTAGAAAGACATGTAGAGCAATATTTACAGAAAAATGTAAATTTATTAAAGAATTCAGCTAAGAAGGAAACAATTAAAGAAAATAAAAAAGCAATACAGGTTAAACATGCTGATTAATTTTGAGATTAATATTTTGTTTGAGCCTAACTTTCAGTAGCTTTGCTATGAGACAATAAAATAATAAGCATTACTTAAATAAAAAAATAGATTCAAAACAGAGATAAAATAGAAAATAATATAAATTCTAATGTGAAATTGACAACATATTACCATTAAGTGGTGTGAGTCGTGTGACTGTGTTAGGTGTTTGTGTAACGCATAATAATTTTGGTCCGTTAATAGTTAAAACAGAGTGTTTTTATTTGAAGTGTTACTCCAACTAAGGACTATAAATCAACTAAGAAGTATAATTACTGCAAAGAAATGACTATGATTTGACAATCTCTATGACTGCAACAAACACAAATGATAAGTTATCTGTAAAGCATATATCAGTTCTGTCACATAAATATGAATTAACAATGTATGCAATTACTATGAAAATTACTTCATCTGTTGATTCAACTAGCTTATGCACTAAAATATGTTTATTCATGTTAAGACTCTAGAAATCCTTCATTCCTATTTCTTCAAAAGTAGAACAATAACATGATCAAGTGAGGATTTCATAAAATGGAAGACAGTTTAAGCACTGATGATTTAAAAAACTTCAAAAGATTAATTTAAAATTCATAGAACAACATCTACTGTATGAAGACCCATCATGCAATAGGATTTCTAGATGTTCGATATGTTCCCAATAAATAAGCTTCCACTTTAGATTGAAGATGAGACCACTAGACCTAACAGAGATTGAAACATGACTAACACCAAATAATGTTGTAGTTGGTTCTAGTAGAGACTGATCCATGTAGGCTAAAGTGTTTTAATTTCAACCACAATTTCAAAGCAAGGAATGAAGTATCAAGGGAGATGCTATACAAAATGAAGCATAATCATCACATAAGCTTATTCATGGTACCATTATTGCCTTCTCATGGAGTCATATATCAACCTTCGGTAATGTTAATTGTCAAGAAGAAGGAAGGGAGAGGGATGAATTTACTAATTTATTTTTTGCCTGAGGCTGTTGTGTACGGGCTTAGCTGTTACACTTTAATTTTTGTAAGATATCCATGTCTTGTCTTAAGTTTTGAAGGATATGTAACACAATATTAACCAAAGTAGCATTTTTTGAGATTTAGCTTTCTTAGATTTATTTACCTCAATTTGGTACACTAGGTGAACTTTATCTAGATATCAACAACCATTCTTTATATATATATATATATATATATATATATATATATATAGAGAGAGAGAGAGAGAGAGAGAGAGAGAGAGAGACTGCGCTCCATTCAAATGGAATTGGAAGAAAATCTGGTTACTTTCAAAGCCGTCCGGTCTCGCATCAATCCCGAAGTAACAAGGGCCCCGATTTATAGGTTAATGGAAGCTGTGAAGGAAAAAAAAGAAAAAAGAACCATTAATGGGAGGGAATGTGATGCAGGGGAGTGTTTTTTTTTTTTTTCGAAACGTGGTCCTGCTGTCATAGGGAGAGAGGGTGGAGTGTACGATCTCCACTCTCCCTTGCAGACTGGCCATTTCACCAATTGCTGGACCCATTTCATTAATTTTTTAGAATAAACACAAACTGGTTATGGATAAACAGAAACCTGCACTTTCTTGCGGGAAAAAATAGAAATACCTAAAGAATAAACACTAACTCCTCCGGGATAAATACAAACCCCTTAGGATAAACACCTAGTCTATATTGATAAACAGAAACACCATAGCAATAAACAGAAACTCGATCCCTCACCTTTGGTCAGGTCAGAGCTCACTCATGTTAAACAGCAAGGACGAAGTATAAACACAAAGTTCAGATGCAATATAGTGTAAAATAAATACAAACCCTATGGGAGTAAACACAAATGGGCCACAGATAAGCAGAAACTTGCGAGGTATTTGCTACCTTCATGTGCTCCCGTCCAGAAATAAACAGAAATACCTGAAGAATAAACACTAACCTTTCGTCAATAAATGGAAACACTTCAAGATAAATATCTAATTTACGACGATAAATAGAAACACCATAGAAATATAAGAGATATGGGTCCCAACAATTAATGAAGTACTTTTTTTTTGAAACATGGTGCTGTTGTCGCAACAATTAGTGAAGTGCTTTTTTTTTTTTTTTTGAAATGTGGCACTGCAGTAATGGAGAGAAAGGGTGAGAGTGTACGAGCGGCTCATTAATGCTTTCATGTTTTTCCTTAACAGCTCTTGTTAACGTGTTAACCAGGGCCCTTATTACTTCGGGATTGGAGCAGGATCGGATGGCTCCGGAAGCATCTGGATTTGCTTCCGGATCCATTTTAATGGAGTGTAGCCTCTTTATCTTTCTCTCTCTCTACACACACACACACACACACACACACACATATATATAGTTTTTGCTTATGGTCTTTTATTTATTGTCTTAATCCAAAAATTTTGAATTCTTTGGTTTATGTCTCTGCCTTTTCAAAAGAGCAGCATGAATTATTTTTGCCAGTTTTGTAAAGTTGTCTTTCTTTTGTTCATTGTTCAAATTTCTTATTCCTGTCCGTTCCATCATCTATTTGTGCAGGTCCGTACCTACGCTCAGTGAGCCAATTGGTGGACCACCCAAATTTGCTGAGCCAATGAGTGGAGGAGTGCGACCTAATGCTTGGCACCCAGCGAGCCCTGAGTCAGTGGAACCATCTCCTCAAGCTAGCAGTCAGGGATTTGGCAGTAATCTAGCTGCCAAAGTTGGTGACTTGACAACATCTTCAGTTTCTGTAAGTCTCTCTGTTCCTTTATGATTAGTTATCTGTGGACCCTTTCTGTGTAGCACAGTGGAAAAAGCTTTTTATCCGTCAATTATTAGTCTCACTGTATAAATTTTTTATAGATCTGTTGTTTACTTATATCCATACAACTAATTATCACTTCATTAATTATTTATTATAAACAGTCAGAAAAGTTGACGCACAAAAGTTTTGAAACCTGACACTCCGATGCACAACAGCACATCTGTGAAATGTAAGAGGGCAAGTAAATTTTAAGGTATAAGAAGAGAACTAAAAGTACATCCAGAAAAGATGATGATTATATACATATTCTGTTGCTGGAAAAAGTTAAATTTGTGCGGGAGGAGATTTAAAAAAGTATGAAAATATAATGTGCGTGTAAAACATGATTTACTCTTCCTCCTTCGCCAGGTCATTTACGCCAATAGTTAACTGGACATATACTTCTTAGCATATACTGAGGTATCCATCATCAATTAGGAATTTTGCATCCTTAGTCAACACTTGGTTTGGATGGGCATATGCGTAAGTTTTGGACTTCATAGTGGAAACAGGAGGGTCCCACAATCTCCTTTATAGGCCAATACATTTTAATATGTAAGAAACTTTGGCTTCTCATTCACTGATATAAACTTGCAAATGCCAATACAGCAGCTTGGCAAGGTTCAAATCCCTCAAACTACGGGCTTTCCCTCCATGAGCCAGACTCTGCCATCCCAGCAGTTATTTAATTTGGGTGCACAGCTGCCTGCTTCACAAGCTTTATTCCAGCAGACCGCTGCAGCCAATGGTCTGCAGATTCCATTAAACCTACAGCAGCCAGGTATGGCTGCTGCTTCTAGCCAACAGCACATGCCTGCATCTACCATCTCTCAGCAACAGCTTCAGCAGCCTGTCCAACAATTGCCGTCACAACTCACACAGGCGCTTCTGCAACAACAGGCACAATCTTTGCAATTAAGCTTTCAATCATCACAACAGGCAATTTCCCAGCTTCAGCAACAGCTGCAGATGATACAACCCTCAAGTGCAACTCAGCAGCAAAATTCTCAGACTGCGAAACAGCAGGTAATCCTTGGTTTCTTTGGGCTAGACTTGGGCTTTCCACTGATATCTTAGTAAAAATTCTATTCAGTGTGTTTTAATCACCACATTTGCTTGAACATGCTTTTCCTATCATTATGTCACTGTTTGTGGAAAACCATGAAGCTAACTATATCGTCACTTTTCATGTTGCACTCTTTTTGACTAATACAGATTCTTGTTAATTGCATTTTACAGTCTCCATGGAGTGCAGTTGTATCCCAATCAGCTTCCAGCAATCCTGTTGGTACACCTACTGCTGTTACGTCTTCAAATGTATCCATGACTCCACCTCCGACAGCTAGTCAATCTGCAGTTCCAATATCCTGTGACTGGTCAGAGCACACCTCTCCTGATGGATATAAATACTACTACAACTGTGTTACTCGTGAAAGCAGGGTGATCATCCTTATTACGTTTCTTGCCTTCTTGGTCCATCATATTATTCTTTATCTGTTTCTCTAGATATGAGAAAATGTATTTTCTTGTTTTTGTAGTGGGAGAAACCTGAAGAGTTGACACGTTTCGAAGAACAGAAGAAACCGCAGCAACAGATGAAACTAGTTGCACAACATCTTCAGCCACCATCTCAAGCCCAGTCACAATCACCAATACAGCCTACCCAAGCGTCTCAAACACAACAAACACAATCACAATTGCAGCTCAGGCAGCAGGCTCCGGTGCAGTTCATTCAGCCTTTGCCGGTCAGTAGCATTTTACTTGGTTCAGCTGTAATGTAAAACTCACTTCATTTATTAATGTGGAAAATTGTCATCATCACAGTATCAAGCTTCTGGTTTGGCTAGCCAGCAAAGCAATCAGGTAAATTCTGATGATCTATTATCGTAGGTAATCTGGTACTTCATGGTTGTTTTCATGGCCCCATGTCCATACAATAAGTGTGGACATATGCTAGGGAATCTGGTGTTGCATAACCAAATAATCCCTGGTAACAGTTAGATTATTGAGAAGATTTCAGAAGTCAATGTTGAATCACTTTCTCATTTAATGGTGATCAAAAGTTACCATTTGTAGAATGAAGAAGGGGCTTAACAAACACAAACCTCTAGTGGTGATAGAATTTATTATCACTATTACAATTGCACTTAGGACTGATCCTATAAAATCCCTTCTTTAGGATTTCAATTATGCACAATTTCAGGCTGCCAATTCAATCAATGATTCAGCTCGAGTCCAACAGGTATTTACTCGTAAATTATCCTGTTTTCTTGTGCTTATAGATTCATTTTCTATTGCTGTTGCCATATTTTTCTTCCTGCATTGTAATTTCTGCAGGCAATGCAGGCTGGACAGGAGGTGGTGTGGAAAAACATGGCCACAGGTTTGCTACATTCTTTTTCCCACCCATACATTATGTCTCATGAGTTTATTTCCCTCGTATTATGTCAGTAGTTAGTTCCCCTGTTTCTTGAAACTCCTGGTCTATTTCTTTGAAATGAGTTCCTAATCCCCTAACTTGATTTGCTTTGACTAAGGTGCCGGCGCCTGAGATTTATTAGTTTCTCACATCTGTGTTAAGGGGTCACAAATTTGGTGCTTGTGGGTCCAGTTACGTAGTTCTTGAATTGCTAAATTTGAGAAGTTATACTTCTTAATAGCATCTTGAATTTTTTAATTTAGTTGTGAGTTCTAGATAAATGTATCTAATTGCTTTATCAACTGGCGGATACACTGAATTGTGATACTGCTGAGTGCATTTTGTTTGTCTTTAAAAAGCTGGAAGATGTATGCTGCAGTTTTTTTTATTGATATCTTTTATCTAGCAACCAATAGTTCATTCATGACACGAGCTTCGCGTCCTCTTTTAGGTTCTTGATAGTGCCATCAAAGGTGCAGTAAAGCAGTACATCAGAGCCATAAAACATCCCCAGGACAAGAGCTTGCAAAGTGAGAAATGTGAAAAATCTGAAGAGGAAGGGATGCGTGCTGCACTTCATCTGCACCTTAACTAATTTAATAGGAGTGGAAATGCTCTTCTTTTTTTTTTCCAGTGATAGAATTTGTAGGATTATTATTTAATTCAAACATATAGATCAATAAGAATCCTGTCGTTTATTTATTCCCCTATGGGCACACTCCCCAGGATCTACTCTGTTATGTGATCATCCCTCTACGTCTCTAACATCTTTTGGCTGAGCTTGTTGAACTTTGTTAGTCTCTTAACAAGGTGGCGAGTTTATGATAAAAGGATGTGGTGATGGAAAACTGGCAACTATTCTTTACAGTTTTTTTTTTTTTGGTACAACTATTCTTTACAGTTCAGTGGCATTAGGGAGACAGGCTTTTGTTATGATGTTTGCTAATGACTGGGAACTGGATTGTATTGCTGGCTTTGATATTGATAATCCATGGGTCTGCTGAGTTTTTTAGTATTCGTTTTTTTTTTTGCTAAGAAATTGGAGATGTGTTTGACGTCAGCTGTTATGACTCTGTGTGGAAAGATTGTCTGAATGCAGCTTCAGCTACTATTATAAACTTCCTGCGTTTTATTGACTATGGGCAAGGTTTGTACTTTGGGTACTCGTTTTTAGGATGAACAGCTTCATGTCTGAACCCGTTTTGAGAATTTCTCGTAGAATCATTCAAAAGGTAAAGACCACACTGGGAGACGTTCCCCTGGGCATTAAAATACAACTCCTCGGAGGAAGTAACAACAACGTTATCATCTACAAACGACGAGACATCGAGACGAGATGAGAGGAGAAAGCAAGGGAGAGAGAGAACTAAAGGGCCACTATTTCCCATCAAAATGGAACAACCAACAATAAAAACGAAGCTGAGCCTGCCTCGTACCAACTGATCTATACCACCACCAAGACCACATTAATTGAGCTTAACGTTGAGCCTCCTGAGCCAGACCGAGTGCAGTATCATATTGAACGCATCAAACCTCTTGGCCGGGTGGTTGAGCACAAAATGCCTCCTCACTGCCTTCACTCCTTCCCTCAGCCTCCTCAGCTCCTCCTCCCCCACTCTCTCCAGCACCTCCCTCACCCTCGGAATCTCCGCCACCGGGACCGACACCGAGAACGCCTCCCACCTCAGCACGTCACCGAACGGCAACGCGTAGCTCTCCGATATCAGCACCGGCACGCACTCCGCGTAGATGGCCTCGACGATCCTTGGGCTCGCCACCTCGTGGCAGCTGGGGCAGAGGCAGAAGCGAGACTTGAGCATGAAGGAGTAGTAGTCGAGGCCCCTGGGGAGGTACTCGTAGACGGGGAGGTCGGCGTGGCGGCCCTTCCAGTGGTGGAGGAGGAGGGGGCGGATGGGGCCGTGGTTGCCGCCGGCGAAGAAGGCGAGGTAGGGGCGGTCGGAGAGGTCCGGGAAGGGAGTGGAAAGGAGCTGGCGGGGGATGTTGCCGTCGTGGAGGTGGATCTCCGGGATGCTGACATCCTTGTTGGGGAGGAAGCCCTCCGAGGTGTTGGCGTTGCAGAGGGCACGGATGGAGTTGCGGTAAAGCTCCTGGTTGGCTCTGGATGCATGCGGACCCTGCGTTTTAACGCTTGTTATTATAAGAGATATATATGCACACGCTGTTCCTCATTAACATAAGCATCCATTTACTTCCCAAAGATAACGTCATGTAATAAGTTCTTGTTGTTTCCGCAGTAATGTACACTTAGCACTGTTTCGGTCATTTCCCAAATGAATTCCGATAATTTCTTGGAGTCAAAAACTTAAAAAGAAATGCATGGATGACGTCATTCTCCAGCTAAATTTTCTTGTTTTGCTTTTTGAAATTCCCCCTCCTTTTTAGGGGCCGGGAGTCAAAAAGAGTTTGCTTTCCTTCAAAGAATTCCAACCTACCATGTTCACCTCATAAAACTTCGCATCATCGTATGGGACATGATATTCTCTGAGCTTCTCTCCAGTATCTCGCTAAAGATACAATAATTTAGAGAGACTTAAACTGAAACAAAGTGATCTGAGATGATCATTAGGTAGTTATCTATATTTTGAAATTTCTGTTAGTTAACTTACAGTTTAGATTTCCCGGAATCAACTCAGAGATTGTGTTATCTTAACTGAACTTAGATATACAACCTTTTGAACTGGTGATCGATAACCCGCAGTCCAGAATCACCTCTAAGAAAATGTTTCTAATTCATAAAATTTCTTAGAATACTATTTGTTTTCTTTTTAATATTTCACCTATTTCCATCTTACCACTCTTCTAACCAGTTAATTAATTCATCCATTTTGCATTGTCAAAGATCCAAACAGGTCCAGTTTCTATTTTTTCTATAATTAATTTATACGATCGTAAATGATTAATTAATCTTGCCACCACCATCTCAAGTTCTCAACTCATCATGGAGAAGCAGTAAAGGGTAGCGTCAACGTTACCCAGTCGTGGCAGGAAAGCATGAAGTGGTCGGCCCCGGCGGTGCGATTCCAGAAGGGATGCTTGGAGGCGATCACCCGGAGGTAGTCGTTGACGAAGCGCTTGATGGGGGCCTGGTCCCAGCTCTGGTCCTTGTACACGTACCGCACCATCTTGGCCACGCTGAAGGGAAGGAAGAAGGCATGCGCCCTCGCCGGGTCCCACGTCCTCACGCCTCCCTCCTCCTCCTGCTGCTGTTGCTCGAGCTCCTCGATGAAGCGCCCCTCCGTGGTGTAGATGTCCTTGCAGGGCCCCTCGTGCACCAGCGGCGGCTCCCCTTCCTCGTACACGTACACCTTGAACCGCTTCTCCATCTCCACGTAACTCCTGCATGCCCAGCCCCATGCAATTAAAGCTCAGATTTTTTTTTTCTTACACCCCCATTTATTCCACCAGATCATAATTTATACTGACCATGGTAACGTTTCTAATGCTGACAGCTCGAATAAGGCACTTCTATTTGTATGTTATTATATTAGCTATAAACGACAATAATCTTTATTTTTATAAATGAAGATTTTGGTTGAGATATAACTAAAGCCTTTGAGTGACCAATGGTGCTACCGTTTCAAAAACATGGTGTTATTTAATCGTTATAATGGAAAATTACAATTCCTTTAAGAAATCATCTTGTCATTCATAAGTAAATAAATCATAATTCAGAATTTAGCTGCGCAAATAGCAGCCTTTTATTATCCCTGTGTTTACCATAAATAATTGTTTTAAGTTCAGTCTATTAATTCGGGAGATCTTTCGTGGTAGCAACGACAAATTACACCACGATAGAAAAAAAAAACAAATTATTCCGTCATTCCTTTCTCATCACAGATTGCAGACATGGCCAAATCCACACGCGCCTACGAGTAGTACTACGACTCGCCACCCTACGTCCGTCGAACTATCGAACAACGATTAAATATCAGAAGGTGGCGTGGAAATCATGAACTCCGTTATACTCGTCCGCCAGCTCAACGTCTACCCAACAAACCTGGTTCAAATAAGACGGGAATCCGAATGAACAACGGAATTAGATTCATCGACGTTTCGTTGCTCCGCGGATGACCCTATGCGACTGGGTCGGGGGAAATGATGCCTCCAAACGTGAGTCGCAAGCGGCCCACGGCGCGCGTGCTGAGTCCCACTCCTTCTCTCTTCATTTGTTTCCTTTTTTCCTAATTTTTTTACCGCCCACACGTGACACGTGTGTGCATGCCAATGGGCCTCGTATCTTTTCTTTTATTTTAAATATAAACAAATTAAATAAAAAAGGGGGGCGACTATAAGAGGCATACTGGAAGAAGGCGGCGGGGTTGCGGTAGATTGCAGCGAGGGGGACGTCTTCTCCATGAAAAACGTTTCCCGATGCGTTTCCCCGGGAGGATTCGGCGGCGGCGGCGGCGGCGGCTCTTCGGATGGCGCGTCGCGCTCTCGCGAGCTCTTCCTCCACTCCTCTTCGCGATCTCTCCTTGGACTTCTTTGTCTGAAACCCGCATGTACACCCATTAAGAAAAAAACAAGCAAGTGATTTAATCAGAGAAGGAAAGTAATAGTAGTAGTAGATGGAGGTACTTGGAGGACGAGGCGGTCGGGTTCTTGATGGAGAGTGCGGGGAAATTGGTCTAGAAGGGGCCTCGGGGTCCTCTTCGGCGATCGGAGGGACAAGGAAGAGGTGAGATCGGAGGGGGAGGCGATCGGGTTGGAGACTCCGCCGCCAACCCCATCGCCGCGGTCGGAGGCAAAGAAGAGGAGGATGGCGGTGGAGGAGAGGAGGAGGAGGACGAGGGCCTGATTCCAACCACCAAAAGACTGGCATTCCATTCTTCTCGCAAAGAGAAAGAGATGAGACGGCGGGATTAAGAATAGTCAGAAAGAGGATTCGATTCGTTTCCCTTCGATCTCTGGCTACTTCTATTCTTTGCTTGCGGGAATTCCGAGATTCGTAGCCGCCACCAAGGAGGCAAGAAGAAGGAGTCGGCTCTCTCACGATTATATATTAAAATAAGAGAGAGAGATAGAGAGAGAGAGAGAGAGACGGAGGGGGGATGGGGGTGGAGGAGTATATATGCTGTTGGTTCGAGTCATTTTGAAGAGAGAGAGAGAGAGAGGAGGGAACTTGAAGTTGGTGTTCGTAGTTTTGTGATTGGTCATTCAATTTGATGAAACTACGAATATGCCATTGAGAAGAAGGACAGATAACTGAAATTGGGTGGGAGGGTTGGGCTAGCTGTACTGATTCGAGTTCATTCTTTCTTGGTTAATTATTGACCTCCAAGTCTCATAAATCTACGCGTATGCCACAACCTGAAGAAGATAACCAAGAAAGCTATCGGCTCTAATAAACCAAGTTAAATTTCACACTGCGACTTTTTTTTTTATTTACTAAATGTTCTTTAACTTCCCTTTGTAAGCCGGGTCGAGTAGTTAGAGGCTCAAAGTTTGACTCCATTCAAAATACTCAGACCTTAAAATTTAATTTGAGACCGATCGAGCTTTAATATCTAAGTTCAAACTTGACTCAGATAAAAAAAAAGAAGTAATAGTCGAGGTCAACTCGGCTCGACTCGAGTATTAACTGAGCCATACTTGAGTTTAAGTTCGAGCTTAAATTCGAGCCTTGATTTAATTAAAAAATATAATTAAAACAAATATAATATAATATTATATTTTAAAATATTAAATTAATAATATATATTATAAATTTTATATATATATATATATATATATATATATATATATATATATATATATATATATATATATATATATATATATATATATATATATATATATATATATATATACACGCGCGCACACATTCCCAACCTAGAATGCACCATCCGCAAATTGAACCCATATCTGCCTCTTGTTCTTTGGAGGGGCACGACCACTGCAATGCCTTCATTATCTTCCACGTTATTAGCTCAAGCAAGGCAAATAACGTTTGATGAAGGCATTGAAGATTCTAATATTTTTAGCCCATTGATTCAATTATATTTACAGAAACGCCCTGACCGGGGATGCCACGTGTTGGAAACTGAGGGCACTTTTGTGATTTGAACAAGTAAAAAACGGGTGCAATTATTTCTAACTATCTATCTGGCCCTTCAGGTGACTTGCCGTTCGAAATTAGAAACAGTAACGGCTAAAACAATAATAAGTACCAAAAATATGAGGGGACGGAGGCAATTAAATATTAGTTTCTTGTATGTTTGAAGGATTTGCAGGTGAGATTATTGATCAAATTTAGGTTTACCTGCTTCCAAAGAACTCGATTACATATCCTATATCTTAATTATTAGCATAGGTAGGGGATTATATATGCAAGATGTGTGTGTAATCCTATGAATTAATTTGCTTGCATGGGTGGGCCAGGGCATCAAAGATGGTTTGCCGCCTTTGTAGGTCCACACCTTGAATTGTCTCTCCATCTGAATGCAGCTTATGTTATGATGACAACCCACAAAGATTAATTACCTTCTAATGCTTCAACATTTTTCGTTATGATGCCTCTCCATAGAAATGTACCTCCGGTTATGATGACACTTCATAGAGATTATCTAGCTATAGCTATCTAATGCTTCAACGTTTATGTCATCATACTTCATAATTGCTATGACAAGATTGCAACTTGGGTGGATGATCTCACCAACAAGGCACCTGACCGAAAATTTTAGCTGGGGTGAGTTGGGTTGGGTTACCTCATGTTGTTTCCATATAGGGCTCGAGATCATATTAACTCGAGTTCAACTCATAGCATCTGAAAGGCCTAACCAGACCTGAGCTGGAAAATTTTAGGTCAAGTTTGGCTCTCCTTGGAGTAATGAAATTTAGTAGTGAGGTTGACAGGTTCATGTGCGCAAAAGTCTAAAATGAAAAAAAAAAAAATTATTGCCTACACTGCATACGCCCGTTGCCATACATAAGGCCAATCGCAATTGTTGGTTTCTATGATGAGGCACCGTGCTTGATGCATGAGATCAATAAAAACCAGCAGCTGCCAGAATTAGTGACTTTGTAATTCACAAGCAAAGAATTTTCTTCAACCACGAAATGCATCCGGATTCCTAGGGATTCCACTTGATTCAAGCCTCAGGTTGGAAACTATCGTCAGTGAGAGCAGAGGAAAGTGGTGTTGTTCAACAAACTCTCGAGGAAACAAAACAAAGACTATTGGGTTCACTTTTCCGTTCAACTTCTTTCTACTATTTCTTACTCAAGCCTTGGTTCTACTACACCCAAAGAGCCATGTTGCATCACTAGTCCCTCCATTTGAAATCACCAAATAATTATTGAATGTAATTAATTCATTTATGTTAATGAGCTGTTAAATATAAGTGCTTTTGATAGTCGAATGAAATTGGTCATGGGTGACTTTTTAGCAAAAAAGTTTTAAAATCGTGAACAATTTGGCTTGGCTTTGGGATAAAGGTTTAGAATGCAAGATTTTTTTTAAAAATATTTAAGAAGCACAAAATTGCAAAAAACTTAAAATTAAAAATCCAGCAAAAAAATAAAGAGAATAAGATCGTTAAAATATTTTTTATTCGTTATGTAAAATAAGTATGGTGATGCATGCGACTGCACAATAGCAAAAATAACATCATCAACACCAATATATAATATTAATTATGTATAATTTGTAATATTGAATAAATTAGACAACCCATAAATAGTTCATGAACTGAGTAATTTTTATTAATCTATAATTTATTATATAAAATATCCCTTCACTTTTTCTAGATTACCTACACCATCGTGGCTATATAAATAGATAAATGACATCAAAAACCAATTTAGAAAAATAAAGAAATTTCACAAAATCACAATCGTAGCAACAAATAATTAAAAAGAATTTCAGATGCCAATAAAACAAAAAAAAGAAAAAACCAGTTATAAACATGTAAGGAAAGGGTCACACCAAAAGAAATTGCAAGAAAAATAAATAAGAAAAAAATAAAAAATACCAACTATAAATTCATAAAGAAAATATAATAAAGTGTTTCTTTTTGGTGATTTCATATAAAAAAAATCATTTCTCTTTGTTATTCTCTCACCAATATTTAGTGAGAATAAATGAATAAATTAATAAATATTGAAATACATCTTGTGAACACAAATAGAGAAAATATCATGAAAATTTTAAGGAGAAAATATATAATAAAGCATTTCCTTTTTTGGTGAGTTTATATCACAAAAACCTTTTCTCTTTGTTATCCCTCTCCAATATTCAAAAAAATAAATTCTTAAATATAAAAAATTAAAATCATCTTCTGAAAAATAGGGAAAATATCATAAAAAATTATGAGCAAATCAATTGAAAAAAAATAGAAACCCCAGCTATAGATGGATAAGAAAATATTTCTTTATAATATTTGTGATCAGACTAGATAAATATAGAAAGGCAAGGAAAAAGTCTGCAAATAAATAAGAAAATTCAATTATTTTTAATATTATTTTCCCAAATGTGCATTGCGCATGCCTGGAAACTAGTATGGGCACTAATTGGGGATTCATTTGTTAGAGAAAACATCGGGAATCATTCAAAGTTTTCAGAATAACTCGAAGAAGAACATCAATCATAACTTCAGCAATGCCTTGACTTGAAATACTTTTAGAATTCACTTATTTCATTAATCTAATTAGAGCATCAATCAAAAGGCTTCCCTTCAGCAAGGAAATTTTATGCTTTTTTTCTGCAGAAAAGGCAATTTACATCACTTTGGATTAGAAATTTTTCATTCGAATTTGCCCATGTGTTTGTGCTAGATTCAAGATTATTAATAGGAAAGCCTCAGATTCAGCCTCCTCAGCCAAATGGAATGCAACACCATATGGATCACATCAAACCTTTTTGCCGGACGGTTCAGCACGAAGTGTCGCTGCACTTGCAGCACCCTCATCTGCAATATCCTGTATCTTCTCTCCGAAATCCCTTGGAGTATAGTCTTAATCTCTGGTATCTTCTCCACTGGTATCTGAACTGAGAACTTGCTCCAATCAAGCACATCACCAAAAGGAGGGGGGTAGTTCACAGAGATGATCACAGGGACACATCCCATAAATATTGACTCCACAATTCTCGGGCTTGCAACCTCATATCCACTTGGACACAAGCAAAACTTGGTTTTGCTCATCAATGCAGCATAGTTTAGACCCTTTGGAAGGTATTCATGCACAAGAATCTCCTGATCTTTCCCTCGCCAATGGTGGAATAGGATCTCTCTAATATAGCCGTGCGAACCGCCTGCGAAGAATGCAAGAATTGTTCGGTCGGTCAGGGATCGATGTCGGACTGGCTGCGAAAGCAGCCCATCTGGAAGGTGCACTTCAGGCAGTGTGACATCCTTTCCAAGCTTGAAACCTTCAGATGTGTTAGCATTGCAAATTACTCTTATTGAGTTCTTATATAGTTGAAGGTTGGCATCTGATAGGTGTGGAGCCTAAAATGCACATTCACAAAGGAGTGTCAGTCGTCTAATTTGTGTTGGAGTTTTTAATCAATTTATTAGTGAAATTGCATCATGTATTCATAAGTTTACACATCAAGGAATAATAAGTTAGGGGAGAAATCCACAGAGAGAGAGAGAGAGAGAGAGGAGAAAGTAGCAGCAGAAATCTGTCAAAAAAAAGCCAAGAAAATTTTGATACATTAAATATTTAAAGAATAGAAAATATGACAATTTTGTATCAAAAAGAAGATGATAATGAACAATGAGTATCCATTTATTTATGTAATAATTTGTGATTACCAAAAATCATTAGTCTATAATCCAGTAATATGAGACAAGTGCTGAATTATGTGTAGATAATTCATGAATAATTGGATCAGGAATAGTAAGAGTTTTCAACCCTGCTCTCCGTGAGAAAAAAAGAAAAAAAAGAGAAGAAAAAAGAAAAACAGCCAGGATTTGTATGCGAAGTAATATGAACTGACTAAAATGTCAATGAATCATTTAAAGAAATTTTCATAAAGTCTGAAAATGTTATTCCGAGGACTGCATGATATGAATGGCTCTCACATAGAAGAAGCATTACCCAGTCATGACAAGACACCATGAAATGATCAGCTCCAAGGCTTCGGTTCCAATAGGGATGCTTCTCTGAGACGACGCCGATGTAGTCCGCAATTAATCTCTTCAGGGGCCCCCAGTAATCACTAACTTTAGGCTTGTAGACATATTGAACAATGTTCACCACGCTGAATGGGAGAAAGAAGACATGGGCTTCATCAGGATGGCGAGCCCTGAACGGGTTTTTCTTATCTTCTATTTCACTAATGAAGTGGCCTTCAATGGCATAGATGCTGGCGCCTGGTCCCCCATGGATTATTGGGGGCTCTCCTTCCTTGTACGTCCACACCTTGAATCTCTTCTCCATCTCAATGTAGCTCCTAAATCAATCGCATCAATGTGGACACAAAATTGAGTTAATTAGCTTTACATAGTAATAGAGAATTTCGATAGCTGATGATGCTAACAGCCATTGGTGAAAGTTCAGGCAAGTTCACGGAGATCATTTCAAAGGGAAATTGTGATGTATGTGATTAAACAAACCAAAATTCTTGTGATCGTAGGTTAGGAAATAAGCACAGATCTTCCGCGGTGCACTGCAGAGTGCCATACAATAATCGATAGCTACCACATCATCCGATCAAGAAGACTGATGGCTATCAAACAAAACGACCTTATGCATCATGAAAGACATAATGCTGTTGATAGCCGTTCGCCTCCTGATGGTTGCCATCGAACACTGTGTAATATTTTAAAGTGTAAAGTTAAAAGTTAAAAGCTACTTACTGGAGCTTGAAATTGCATTTGAGCAGCGATGGTGAGAAAGAGCTTCTTTTACTCGGGGCACTGCTAAAGAACTAATTCTAACCATTATTGGAGTAGGTTGTTCTTTTTTTTTTTTTTGGTAAATGAGCAGGCTGCTCTTTTTAATAAGAGTTTAGTGCTTAAAATTCTCCACAGGGCATAAGAATATATGATTAAATAGAATGTCAGCATCCCATGAAACTACACAAAGACAAGCTTCTGTTTTTTGAGAGAATTGGGGAAAAGACCAATCCGCACCAACACGCATGCATATTGAGCAGAGCAAGACAAAATTCCTTGTCACTCTGCTTTTGTAACTACAAAAGAAGTTCCAACTTTCTGCTGATAAAAAAAGTATCATCAAGGAAATGCAACCAAGGCTATTAGTTAGAATGGTGTTCTGCTCTTAACTGATGAAAGGCATGGGCATTGCGGTATACGGCACCCCTCGGGATGAAGTCCTCCACTTTGCTCGTAGTATAATTGCGAGCAAGCGCTGCATGCCGAATGGAGTTGCGAGCCCTTGCCAGACCCTCTTCTATAATCCCCACTTTGACCTGCAAAAGAAACCATACCAAATGACTCAACCAAACTCCAACTTCTTTCTTTTATGGAGTAAACTTACACTTCTATAATATAAAGACAACAGTCTGACTCTTGTACTTACTCTTTTTGAAAGCCTAGCTGTGTCATTTGGAGGGGCTTGGAGATCCTCATGGCCTGGTGGTGAATTGGAAGTAAAGGGTGAGAAGAAGAAAGGCTCGTGGCTATTCCCCAAGCTCGAGAGAAAGCTATGGAAACCATGGAAATGGAGCTGATTGAAGATGGCTAAGGAGAGGAGAAGGAAGAGGAGGAGGAGAGGCATGAAGGAGGAATTCCAACTCATATTAGCCATTGTGGATAATCGGTTGTTAACGATGTTTTCGCGCGAAGTGAAGGAACCATGCTACCATTTATGGAGCCCAAGCTTTGAGTTCGGATCCTGTCGGCCAAAAAAATTTCTCATCTTTCCATCAATGTCACATGAAGTTAACATGCAGCGAACTATAGGAAGTAGATGATGCTTACTTTGCAATAAATCACGGAGATAATGAGGAGATGACTTTTTACAACGTGGCGTACACGGTAAAGAACTCATCGACCTTTTTTTTTTATTTCCGAATTATGAGGGAGAGCAGGAGAAGGCTGATCGCTGATCCACCTGGACTTGCAATTCCCAGGCCAGGAGGAAATTGGGGGCTCTCACATGCTATGGTGTTACGGTTTTCAATAGCAGGTATATGGGGATCTCCGACGACCCTGGTTCCCGGTGTACCATGAATGGGTTTTGTGCTTGCTTGAGATTGCAGCATATGATTGGCTGATTAAGAATGGATAATTTTTATAATGATTGACATGTTACTATCATTTTCAGTTACGAGACCCGTACGAAGATGGCTGAAGCCATGGTGGGCTGGCCTCTCGAAATCGAGACAGTTTAACATATAAATTTATTTGCTGATCTGGCTCTAATTGATGCATTTGTAGGAGGGTCTTCAAAATACATGTACACATTAATATGCATGTACTAACTTCTAATTCTCCGATAAGAAATACAATGATAGATTATCTAAATTGGAGTTATGTGTAGTTGATCATCATCTATGCTACTTAAAATGCAAAGAAAGCAAGAATTATACACTTTAGTACGTAGTCTCCTACTCAAAATAATCTTAGCTAATCTCTAATATGTAACTCCTATAAATTTATAGGAAGCGAAACTAAACTCACAATGGAGTTTTAATCATTGATGAGAGGGTAAAATTTTGTTATTAGAGTGAATGTGAGAACGGCATATGTTTCATTTTGAGAAGAGAAAAAAACTATATATGTTCTTATTTGGGAGATGTTTTCATACCTTATATTTTTTTTGAGTCATTCACAATTTTGACTAGATGGTTGTAATTTAAAATTTTAAATGGTTAATACTAGAGAACTAGATTTGACCGAGGTGGTGAGTTTACCTCAATGAATCGATCCAACTCTATTAAGAATATGAGATTAATCTGAAGGTTACTCTTTATTCCCTTTAGATTAAAGAGGTAGCAGTTTGGAAAAATTGAACCTTAACATATATGACTAACTCAATATTAATTAGTTACACACCCAAGAATTTTTGGAAGAAAGCGTGGCTTTCAGCCTATTACATCTTGAAGAGGGTATTTTTTAAGGATAGCAAAACGATATCTTTTGTGATTTGGAAAAGCAGAACTCAAAGGATAGATTACCTTAAAGTATGAAAGTGCCTCTATAAGTGTAATAACCCAGTTAAATAGCCCAATCCTGTGGGCTTGTGGGCTGGCCCGAAGAGGCCAAGCCCAAGCCAATTCTGTGCAAAAGCCAGTTCCGTGGGCTAATGGGCCGGTCTAAGAGGCCAAGGTCCATTTGCAATCATAGCAAGCCCTGTTGCTTGCGATTAGGAGGAGAAGAAGACTCTTGATCAGAGTCTTTTTCCTCCTCCGGTATCGCTAGACTTCGGAAGTCCTAAGGCGATCCCAACTCGAGGACTTCCTCTATTTAAAGCACCTTCCTCCTCCTTCAATTTTCACCACCAGAATCGTCGGAAATCGCCGCCGATTTCAAGTTTTCTTCTCTGAGTCTCCTCCTTGATTCCTCATTGGATCTTCACCAGACTAAGGTAGGACTAAGCTGCTCTTCCTCTTTTCTTCTTTCGGTCTTCTATCCATGATTTCCTTTGATTTTGATCCGGTGAATCGTCGGAATTTCATCCAAAAATAGGGTGTCCTATTTCGGCCCCTTTTCTTTCAGGTTTCGCCGCTGTCGGCTACCGAGTTTTGCCAAACTTCACCACCTTCTGAGACAGCTGAGGATGTGTGGCCGTCGGTCAGGGAGATCGGCCGTGATCTATGCCGAGTTTTCCATGATTATGATCCATCTTCTTCTTTCCTTCTACGCGCCGGCCGACCACCGTCGCTAGTGGTGCCATGGCCGAAGAGCTGCCAGTGGCCGTTGTTGGAGGGGGTTGGGCCGCCTTGGTGTTTACCACCCTCGGATCCGAGAAGAAAGGGAGAGAATTGTTTTGCAAAAGAAGAGGGAAATCCAACTAAACAAATCAACTATGATGCAGACTTGATATTGTCATGTTTGTGTTCATATTGAGCCATGCTAGCTTGGGTTATTCTTGGGTACTATGGTTGATGGAGTAAGCCCCCAGGGTGGCTTTTGTATAGGCTGGACCAATTCACTATTGGGTTAGACAAGCTTGACCGAAGAAACTTCGTTAACCTAATTTTTTCGGGCATAAATTTGTGGGTAGAAGATTATCTGTGGCCAAAAGGACATCAGGCACAAAACAAAACTTCATTTGAATTTAACTTCCTATCATGCACATAGAGGGGCTTTAGTTTTCTTCAAATACAATAGGGAGAGAAGATTAGTGGTAAAATTCTCTGCAAATCAGACTATTAGATTCTTTGCAAGCCAAAATCAAGCCTGGCTATTGATAAAATTGGGATAGCAGTGATTGGTCTTTCACTCTTATCTTTTTGCAGAGCTGATGATTACACATGGTAGGCCTAGACCGCAGGGTTGCTATGGGCTCAAAGAGCCATTTTCCTTGTTCTAGGCCCACCCACAACCAGCCAGTTCAGCTCTACCTAGCATAAATAATATCTATTTCTATTGTTTCCATCAGAAAAGCATTCATTCAGATCAGAGCCTTCAAAGAGCAGCTAGAATTATAATATTACTTACTTGTGGAAAAAATAACTAAGAAAGGGGGAAGGACCACCGAAAATCGAGAGCAAAATTTGTCGCGAAGTTCGCCGGGAAGCTCCAAGAACACTCGAGGAGAAGCTCGAGGACAATAGAAATGGCGGCCGGATATTCTAACCTCACCGCACCATGCTTTGCTTGCTGGCCACGTCAAGACACGTCGACCAAGGACTACGCCTTGCTGCCCCAGCCATGCCTGCAGATAAGGGCTATACCCTACCACACCCGCCAACGCCATGCCGTGAACAAGAATGGCCCAAATCGTGTTGTTGCGAGATGAAAGGACTCACCCTCGATCGTACTGTTCCCTTTCCTGCGTCCAAACTGCGGAAAGACGAATCGAGAAGAAGAAGTAGTAGAGAATAAAATCAAATCTTTTGCAAAGACAATAATTTTACGTGGTTTACCCAATACGGGTTACGTCCACGGAGGCCACACACACAGATTTCAATATATTCAGCAAGGGTTACAATGATCTCTCTTCCAGTTGGAGATTGCACACCTAGGGCTTACAAGAGAGATAGAACTCCAAAAGAAAACTCACTACAGCCGCTCTCATCCTTCCTAGGGTTCACAAAAAAAACCTATTTATAGGTTTTCAACACATAAGGAAACTTCCCTACAAAACCCTAAGTCAAAAAAAAAAAAAACTGATCTTGCCACCGTTTCAATCAATCTCGTGATCAGGAGTCGACTCCTCACTTTCAGGGGTCGACTCCTGATAAGTTCGAGTCGACTCGGACATCCTCGGGTCGACTCCAAGTATCAGCACCGAAACTGGCACGTTCTGTCTTTCTGAGAGAGTCGACTCCTGCAGAGCTGGAGTCGACTCCTGCAGGACTGGAGTCGACTCCTGCAGGACTGGAGTCGACTCCTGCAGGACTGGAGTTGACTCCTGCAAGCAACCCAGAAAACTGCTCTCTGTTTCTTCACTGTGGCAGATGCGAGTCGACCCTCTCATCCCTAGGGTCGACTCAAGCTTCATAGGAGTCGACTCCAGCTCTGCAGGAGTCGACTCCATTCAGTTGGCACAGACTTTTTCAAGCAAACTTGAGCCGAATTCAATTTGCAGTCGTTTCGAGTTTCGAGGCACATTTTTCTCAACAATCTCCCACTTGCCGAGAAACAAGCCTGAAGCAACCGTAACCCCATCAGCAACATGATCTCCAATCATCCTCCATGTGTGTGAACCTCTGTCTTCACTTCTAGCTGTGAAGACCAACAGAAGATGCACATATGTGCAACTTCTCAAGAGTAACTACCTTTGTCAACATATCTGCTGGGTTGTCCATTGTATGTATCTTCTCTAGCCGGAAAAAATCTTCTTCGAGGAGTGACCGAATAAAGTGATATCTGATATCAATGTGTTTGGTCCTTGAGTGAAAAGCAGCATTCTTTGCCAAATGTATAGCACTCTGGCTGTCGCTATACAACTTCGCATCGCCTTGCTCCATGCCAAGCTCTTTCATCAAACCTTGTAACCAAACCATCTCCTTGCTCGCTTCAGTAAGAGCAACGTATTCGGCCTCGGTCGTAGACAATGCTACAATCTTCTGTAGTTTCGAAACCCATGAAACTGCAGCACTTTCCAGCGTGAACACATACCCGGTAGTACTCTTTCTGCCATCAATGTCTCCAGCCATGTCAGAATCCACGAAACCATATAGGCAAACATCAGGACCACCATAGCATAGTCCTAAGTCTCTGGTTTCTTTCAGATACCGCAATATCCACTTCACAGCTCTCCAATGCTCCTGGCCTGGATCGCTCATGTATCTGCTCACCACTCCCACTGCATGGGCAATATCCGGTCTCGTGCAAACCATGGCATACATAAGGCTTCCGACCGCTGATGAGTAGGGTACATACTTCATCTCATCTCGATCATTCTGCGTAGTCGGACACTCCTGCTTTGATAACTTGAAGTGTGCGCCCAGCGGAGTACTCACAGCTTTAGCCCCGTCCATATTGAACCGCTTCAGCACCTTATCAATGTACTCTGCTTGAGACAACTTCAACGTTTTAAGCTTTCTGTCCCTGCTGATACGCATCCCAAGGACTTTCTTGGCTTCACCCAAGTCCTTCATTGAAAACTCCTGGGATAATTGTTTCTTCAGTTTCACAATCTCTCCCATGTTGGCACTTGCCACCAACATATCATCTACATACAGAAGTAGAATGATATATGAGCTTTTCAATCCCTTAAAGTAGCAGCAATGATCACCATTACACCTCTGAAACTCATTCTTCAGCATAAACTGATCAAACTTTAAGTACCACTGACGAGGCGCTTGTTTCAACCCGTACAAACTTTTCTGAAGTCGGCACACCCAATCTTTCTTCCCCTTCACTACATATCCTTCTGGCTGCTTCATGTAGATTTTCTCTTCAAGGTCGCCATGTAAAAATGCAGTCTTGATGTCAAGCTGCTCAAGATGTAAGTCTTTGGCTGCCACTATGCTCAACACCATCCGGATAGTAGACATCTTCACAACTAGAGAAAAGATCTCGTCAAAATCAATGCCCTCCTTCTGCTAAAAACCCTTGACAACAAGTCTCGCTTTGAACCTCTCAGAACCATCTGGTTCAAGCTTTAGTCTGTATACCCACTTGTTGTGCAAAGCTCTCTTCCCCTTCGGAAGTGGAACCAAGTCCCACGTCCTGTTGGATGATAGGGAATCCATTTCATCATCCATGGCAAGCTTCCACTTGTCACTGGCTTCGACCTGTAAAGCCTCCTTATAGCTTTCTGGCTCACCACCATCCGTAAGCAACAAGTATTGTAGGGAGTCAGCATACCTAGACGGAGTTTTTCTGTTTCTTTTACCCTTGTGCAAAGCAATCGGGATATCAGCTGGCAGTTCTTCTTCTTGCTGTGCTTCTCCCACTGGCTCAGCAACTTCTTCATCGTCTCGAGACATTGTTTCATCATCCAGCTCTGCATATTCCGATTTTACAGCTTTGTCGCCTTGGCCCGTCTGTTGCTGCAGGTCCTTGTACAGAACCTCTTCATTGAATACAATATTTCTGCTCCTGATGACTTTCCGATCTGTCGCATCCCAGAGTCGGTATCCAAAATCATCACCACCGTACCCAATGAATGTGCACTTCTTTGACTTTGCATCCAGCTTGGTTCGATTGTCTGCAGTATCGAGCACGTAAGAGATGCAACCAAAGGTACGCAAGTGAGATAGTTTCACCTCTTTCCCAGTCCATGCTTCCTCCGGCAGTCCAAGCTCCAATGCAACTGAAGGCCCTCTGTTGATCAGATACACTGTTGTACTGACCGCTTCCGCCCAAAAAATCTTCGGCAACCCCGCATGAAGCCTCATGCATCGTGCCCGCTCGTTGATGGTGCGGTTCATGCGTTCTGCAACGCCATTTTGCTGTGGCGTTCCTGGAACCGTCTTCAGTCTTCGAATTCCAGCTGAGGCACAAAAAACCTCAAACTCATCACTGCAGTATTCGCCCCCATTGTCAGACTTGAGACACTTCAATCTCTGACCTGTCTCATTCTCCACTAGAGCCTTCCACCTCTTGAACTTCTCAAATACATCGGATTTGTGCTTCAAGAAGTAGACCCATAGCTTTCGGGCAGCATCATCGATGAACGTGACATAGTACCTTGCTCCTGCATGAGAAGCCACTTGAGTTGGTCCCCACACGTCAGTATGTACGAGTTCCAACTTAGAATTTTTCTTGGTACTACCTCCTTTTGAAAAACTGACCTTCTTCTGCTTTGATAGTACACAATCTTCACAGAATTTCAAATCCACAGATTTCAGATCTCCCAGTTTTCCTTTAGTCATCATCACCTTCATCCCTTTCTGACTCATGTGGCCAAGTCTCATGTGCCATGTCCTTGCATCAACAGTCGGATTTGCAGTACTGACGGTGGAATCAGTATCAGCTGTCATGTATAGTGTTCCTGACCTTGCACCTCGAGCAATCACCAAGGCTCCCTTAGTGATCTTCCAAGCATCATCATTGAAGGTGGTCACAAACCCCAAATCCGACAACTGACTTACCGAAATCAGATTTCGAGCCAGTTTGGGTACATGTCGCACATCTTTCAGAGTTAAAGTCATCCCACTTGATGTCTTTATCTGAGCATCTCCCTTCCCTACGATGTTGCAACTGTTTCCATCACCAAGATACACCTTGCCGTGATCACCTGCAACATAGTTTGAGATGATTGCCTTGTTTCCAGTAGCATGGAACGAGGCACCTGAGTCGACTATCCACGACTCCGGATGAATATCACAGGAAAGTATCAGGGCATCATCTTCACTTGCAGTTTCGGCTAAATTAGCACTTGCTTTAGTGTCAGAACCACCATTGTTCTTCGACACTTTGCAGTCTTTTCTCAAGTGACCCTTCTGCCCACAATTCCAGCACTTTCCAAGAGGTCTAGACTTGTTTCTAGACATGGATCGTCCACCCCTATTTCTGTCTCCTTTCTTTGAAGTCCTTCCACGTTCTTCAAAAGCCAGCGCGTTCCCAGATGAACTTGCTGATGGATCCAGGGTTTTCCTTCGAGCCTCTTCACTCAGAATAAGAGCTACCACTTCATCAAACCTCGCTGTAGTCTTTCCCGAAGAATTACTAACAGCCGTGATAAAGCCTTTCCAACTTTCAGGCATCTGACCTAGAAGAGCCCACGCCTTCACCTCATCAGTGAACGTGATCTTCACAGATTCCAATTGGGCACATAGGGTATTGAATTCACTCAGATGTGAATGAACACTCCCACTGTCTCTCATCTTCAAAGTGAATAATCGTCGAATCAGGAATACCTTGTTCGCTCTTGTTGGCTCATCATACATGGAAGCCAGTGTGTCCATCAAATCTTTTGCAGTCTTTACTTTGGATATATTGGCGAGGATCTCCGATGCCAAGGACAAACGGATAGCGGCGAGCGCCTTCTTATCAAGACGCTCCCACTTCTCCGACGGCATGTCTGTCGGCTTCGCTTCTTCTCCGCCCAGTGGTAGATCCAGATCCTTTGAGAGCAAGTAATCTTCCATCTGCATCTTCCACACACCAAAGTTCTATCCGTTGAATTTCTCTATCCTCAATCTTCCTTCGTCAGCCATTGGGACACAGGGAACCTGGCTCTGATACCAGTTGTTGCGAGATGAAAGGACTCACCCTCGATCGTACTGTTCCCTTTCCTGCGTCCAAACTGCGGAAAGACGAATCGAGAAGAAGAAGTAGTAGAGAATAAAATCAAATCTTTTGCAAAGACAATAATTTTACGTGGTTCACCCAATACGGGTTACGTCCACGGAGGCCACACACACAGATTTCAATATATTCAGCAAGGGTTACAATGATCTCTCTTCCAGTTGGAGATTGCACACCTAGGGCTTACAAGAGAGATAGAACTCCAAAAGAAAACTCACTACAGCCGCTCTCATCCTCCCTAGGGTTCACAAAAAAAACCTATTTATAGGTTTTCAACACATAAGGAAACTTCCCTACAAAACCCTAAGTCAAAAAAAAAAAAAACTGATCTTGCCACCGTTTCAATCAATCCCGTGATCAGGAGTCGACTCCTCACTTTCAGGGGTCGACTCCTGATAAGTTCGAGTCGACTCGGACATCCTCGGGTCGACTCCAAGTATCAGCACCGAAACTGGCACGTTCTGTCTTTCTGAGAGAGTCGACTCCTGCAGGACTGGAGTCGACTCCTGCAAAGCTGGAGTCGACTCCAGCTCTGGAGTCGACTCCTGCAGGGCTGGAGTCGACTCCTGCAGGGCTGGAGTCGACTCCTGCAGGGCTGGAGTCGACTCCTGCAAGCAACCCAGAAAACTGCTCTCTGTTTCTTCACTGTGGCAGATGCGAGTCGACCCTCTCATCCCTGGGGTCGACTCAAGCTTCATAGGAGTCGACTCCAGCTCTGCAGGAGTCGACTCCATTCAGTTGGCACAGACTTTTTCAAGCAAACTTGAGCCGAATTCAATTTGCAGTCGTTTCGAGTTTCGAGGCACATTTTTCTCAACACGTATGCCTCAAGCAAGCCGTGGCCACACGCCACGTGGCCAAAGCTATTTCCTCCCATGATGAGGATGCACCATCCCTTTGCCACCTGGGTACCTAAGTGGGGACTATAAATAGCCCCATCAGATAACTCCTAAGGACTTTTTGGGCCAACAAAACTCCACTCTAACTTAAGCATCGGAGGGTCTCGCCGGAATTACCGGTGAGGCTTTGTGCAGGTACGCCTATCGCGTGGGAGGTGGTGTCCTTTCTCAGACCCGACCGGCGGCTTCTTTGACCCTCTCTGGCGTGGTCACCCTTGGGCCAGATTTCAACCACAACATAAATATTTTCCAAATGTACTATATTTTCAGAAATGCATGTGGATCTCCATTTATTTATATGCACTTTCAGTGCTCATGTCCAGCAAAAAACAATTAATAATGACAATGCCATCATAATGCATGAATTAATTGTATTTCACAAACATGCCGTTCTGAATGTCAGAATTAAACCTTTTAACATGACTTACTATCCTTCATTTCCGACCCATAAAAGAAAAAAATAAAAAAAGCATTACTCACCATCCTTCAGCGGCCAGATATTGAAGAAAGAAAGTACGTGTTCGATGAAGTTGATGCAGCATTGTACAAGTCTTCTACTGGAGGGCTGTATACTGGAACAGGCATCTTGTATGGCAAATTTGGTAATGGAGCATCACATTTGAGGACATTAATTGCTTGTCTTATTGAGGGTCTATGATTATAAGCTGGATGGGCACACCATAGCCCCACGATCATCAACCGTTCAACTTGTTGCTCATCAAACTTTAAGTTTAACCTTTTGTCTGCTGCAGCCAAACACATCCCTTTTCCATAAAGCTCCCACACCCATTCTACCAAACTAACTTCGCTCTCCTTTTTTCTTGCTTCAACTGGCTTTCTACCGCATGCTATTTCCAATATAACCACTCCAAAGCTGTAGACGTCAGATTCTTTGCTAGCTTTTCCTGAAAATTTTATGAAGAATTTTATTTAATTGATAAACAAATTTTAAATTTATGATTACTCAATTTTTGTTTAATTGCAAGGAAAATACCGACCTTTTCCCATCGATGATTTGATATCTAAAGAGATACATGACCACCCATCGGCTTTTGAATGGTTTTCCAAAAAAAAAAATCGTTTGACAAGCGCTCCACATCACTCATTGAGTTGAAGTTTATATCTTCATGTAAGTAAAAGGATTTCGGAATGAATCTAAATTCAAAGACCTTTCAATTGTGGATTTGCGTATGTTTGCATGGGGTTGTGAGTGGGTGTGTGGATGTGGGTGTCGGTGCGAGGAGCAGTTAACCACCACCAGCTATCTGTACCCGGCTGATCCTATCTAAGTTGGAACGTACAACCCAGGCAAACCGAGTCAAACATTCAAAATTTCTTAATCTAGGATCAAAGTTGCTGAACCCCCTGCCCACTCACCCAAAGGTAAAAAATTATATCACAAAAGCATATGTATTCAGTAGTTTTATAGACTTCCATTCTACGAAAAATCCCAGTGGACCTCCAAAGCCTTCACTTTATCACACTCTTCTATCGAGGTTTCTCTTTTATTCTTTCTCTGGTTGTGAGAAATAGATGACGAAAGTAATTCCTTAACCTAACTTTTCCGGGCATAAATTTATGGGTAGGAATTTATCTATGGCCAAAAGGACGTCAGTCACAAAACAAAAGTTCATCTGAATTTAACTTCCTATCATGCACATAAGAGGGGTTTTAGTTTTTTTCAAATACAATAGGGAGAGAAGATTAATGGTCAAATTCTCTACAAATCAGACTATTTGATTCTTTGCGAGCCAAAATCAAGCCTGGCTATTGATAACATTGGGATAGCAGTGATTGGTCTATCATCTTATAGCAGAGTTGATGATGGACATAGGCCTAAACCGCAGGGTTGCCATGGGCTCAAAGAGCATTTTCCTTGGTCTAGGCCAAGCCACAGTCAGCAATTCAGCTCTACCTAGCATAAATAATATATATTTCTATAGTTTCTATCAGAAAAGCATTCATTCAGATCAGAACCTTCAATTGCGGCTAGAATTATAATATTCCTTACCTGTGGTAGCATATTCGGGTGCGATATATCCCCTCGTTCCAGCCATAACCGTTGTTTGCATGTTACTGTCATGATCCACAAGCCTTGCTAGCCCAAAATCACCGAGTTTAGCATTGAACCCTGAATCCAACATCACGTTGCTCGGCTTGACATCTCTATGAACCACGCACTGCTCCCACTCTTCGTGAAGATAGAGCAGTGCCGAGGCCAAGCCGAATGCGATCTGGTACCTCTCTGGCCATGTTAGCAATCTCTCCTCGCTGTATAGATGGCGATCGAGGCTTTTGTTCGACATGTACTCGTAGACAAGCAACAAATCGCCTTTTTGATGGCAGTAGCCGATGAGTTGCACAAGATTGCGATGCCGCAGCCGGCTTATAATCGTGACTTCCGAGATATACTCCTTCTTTCCTTGCTTAGAATCTCTAGAAATCCTCTTGATCGCCACTTCTTGCTTCGTATCATCCAAGACGCCCACGTAAACCTCCCCGAAACCTCCTTCCCCAAGCTTTGCCTCCTTGATGAAATATCTGGTTGCAATCGCGAGTGCACTATAAGGAAATTTCCTAGGGCCGCCACCTCTCTCGAATGCATTATTGATGGACAATTCAAGAGCCATCTCTTCTTCTTCTTCTTCTTCTCGTGCTTCCATCCCTTCCCTGACCCTCTTACGCGATACTGCGGACCACAACAAACCCAACCCACATAGCAAGATCCCAATACCGACAGCAAGCCCCACCGCTAGGCTCATCTTACTCCTCTTCTTGGCTTCGAAAGGTTCATTACCGGAAGAACTCAAATTGGAGGACTTGAAATCCCAGGAATAGATGCTATGCAACTCGTAAAGGTCCCCGGTGGAAGCTGAGAAACCAATGGCTACGTTCTCAGGCAGGTAGTCCCTCAAGTCCACAACATAAAACAGGCTCCAATTCCTTCGAGGATCTGAAGCATTACTGAGGAAGACGCTCAAATTTTGAGCAACAGCATCGTAACTAATGGATGCAATGAATTGTGCATTCTCTCTGATGCTAGCATTCAAGTCCACTTGTTTTTGCGAAAAGATCGACCAAATGTCGATGCCCACATGGTTGGCGCTCGTATCGCTGACTTCAGGGTTATAGTAGCTATCAAATTCGACAGCCACGACCTTGTTCTCGTCTGTTTTGTTGCCATTATTTTTATATAGTCCAAGCTTTGCACCGGACGTCGCCGATCTGTCCTGGACAAAAGGGAAGGGTGAGAGGAAGAAGGCAAGCCCATCGGCACTTACATTTTGTCCGAAGCCGTTGATAGAGAATCTGAAATTTGTTGTGAAGTTGGCAAACGTTCCTGAAGCTTTGTCCCAGAGGGCCACCGGTTCGGAATATGTGGCGCTTCCAACGCTAGATTTAAGGGAAGCCTCCGCCTGGTCCTTGGTCAGTTCGAGGATGCTGTCGTGAAAGAGGGCGTCGCCAGATAAGTTTATGTTCGGTTTGCCCAGTTTATTGCGAGTAAGGTTGAAGGAGAGTGGGCTTGCAAGAGGGATCACGATGGATAACAACTGAAAGAGGAGGACTAAGATGTGAAGATATCTAGAGTTGCAGGGAGCCATTGCGGGAAGTGAAGGTGGCTTGCCGTGCTCGATTTTTGAGTGGTACAAAGGCGAGGGAGCTGTAACTTCGTCAACAAAGGTTAGTTGGGGCATAGTCGTTCTGAAGGAGAAATTATATCCTTTTTTTTTTTTTGGGGGGGGGGGGGGGCGGTCAATTGGCTGAGCACACTACTCTAGTATGAACACAGCCTGCTGATGGGGGGGGGGGGGGGGGGGTCAATTGGCTGAGCACACTACTCTAGTATGAACACAGCCAGCTACATCAGCATCAAACAAATTAACAACACAAAATAAAAGAAATATAAGACTGCTGAGTCCAAAAAAAGTCTCCGGAGTGGTGCGCAACGAAAGAGGCGACCTAGTCAGCAGCCTAGTTCACCTCCCGCAAGACATGCCTCTGAAGAACCCGACACTTCCATAGCATTCATCGAATATCGCCCAGTAGCGGGTGCTCCACCTCCTCCTCCCTCAGGCGCGCCATCAGGGGAGCTGAGTCTCCCTTCAAAATGCTGCACCTAGACTGCAGAACATATCTTGCATAAAAAAGCCCATCTCAGGTTGCCCTAAGCTCCGCCCCAAAAGCCCATGCATGCCTCGAAAGAACGGCACCCATCTGCTGCAATCAGCCTGGCACCATGATCTCTGATGACAAAAGCCACTCCCGCCTGATCAGAACCGCCGGGTAGACTCCCATCGAAGTTCACTTTTAGATAGCCAGGAGGTGGGGGCTCCCAAGAGACAAAGACAAACTTGGGCGCTATGGTAGCAAAGAGGGGGGTCCTAGATGTCCCTGGCCATCGCAGATGAATCCAACTCAGCGGCCTCCATGAACTCCATTGCCTGACAGAGGGCCCGTTCTACAACAAACCTCAGGGGGGCCCTTCTCCCCTCAAACACTTTGGTATTCTTATTCAGCCAAATATGATACGCCAGGTAGACAACAGCAATTCTCCACCCTGTAGTGCTCGACGATCGTAGAGCAATCCTCATCTACCATAGAAAGTCCTCCACACCAAAAGTACGACTCGGTAAGGGAAAAGATGTTCTTCTCCAAACCTGAGCTTCCCGCGGGCACTCAAATAGTACATGGCTGGCAGTCTCCATCGACTCCGGGCAGTCCACATACATCGGAGAGACTTCCATCGCCCTCCTGGCCAACATTCTCCTGATCAGCAGGTACTTTTAGACCACCTTCTAAATGAATAATGCCACCCGAGGGTGAGCCCGCATCCTCCAAATCCACCTGCCCTTACAACGCCTGGCCGGCTCACCTCCTAAAAAAAAATTATATCCTACACGGTAGTGCACGGCGCAAATGACAGCCATTCATTTCTGTAGCGACATATCAAGATAAGCGCGAATCCTGTGATTTCCCGCTTTACCCTAGAACCATGTATTCTCATTGAGCATAACAGCAGCCTATCCTCCGAGGATTGCTTATTCTGCTTCCACGGATAACCTATCCTCTCATTTAGCATAACAGCAGCCTATCAATTAGCAGGGAGCTGTCGTATCAGCTACATATATTCAATTAAATTTGGTTGCGGTCATCTGCTACGACCGGTGGCTATCACTGTGCAGGCCAATTACCTCAGCTCTGGGATATCCAAGACTTGGTCCAGAAGTGCTCCGGCCGGCATCAACTTAATTTATCAAGTCTGCCCACCAGATGGCTACACCGTCAAGTTTATTATCAACTGGATTATTGGACCCGTGCATGCATGTTTTCTCGAGTGACACGCAATGGAATGCGACGGCTGGCCGGCACGACTTCCTTGACGGTGCATTTGGGTGCATTTGGGAGCACCAATATAATTAAAGCTTTCTTGCAGTGGCTCCCACTTTTCCAGTCGGTGGGTCTCCGTGCGAAACTCATAGGACACCGTATGAACATCTACAAAGAGGTCAAGATATTGTTGTACAAGATCCGTTGCTTAAAAGGTTTTGGTGACTGAAGCTTTTTTTTGGAGATAGTTATATTTCTGCACTATTAATCCGCCCTCATGTTAGTTTAGTATTTTTCATTCTTTCAGCCTTGGCATGGATCAGATTACAGATCCCGTTATTGTTTCTAAGAGTCAGTGGGGAGTAAGTACTAAATTTCACATCTTTGCATTGTAGATGTGATAAATTTCATAAAAAACAGTTGACGTTACAAATCTAGGTGGACCACAATTACAAGTGTATGCACGTTCCTTTAAATTTTGGTGTGTCCTTGAATTGATGGCTTACCATTTAATTATGTGTCGTATCCCGAATCGATCATCTTGACCGGCCAAATTACCCTATCGCACACTCTCTAGAACAAGACTCTAGAGAATATATATAATTTGATAATTTATTACAACCTCAATATCCATGAACAATAATAATCTCAATTCATGATAAGTAACAAAACTTATACAATTACAGTATTCAGTCATCCGACCGGTATTAATGATGCTCCATCTATTTATTCTTTCATCCATGACCCCAACCATAATCAAATACTAAGCATCCTACAATTCTAAAATGGAAAAAAAAATGGCGTGAGCATTACAGCTTAGTAAGAATCTCCGCACATCTAGAAAAATAGTAATAAGCGATATTAGAGTGAAAATATAAATTATGAAACCTCTTTTCAAACATCTAGCATAACTCAATTACATCGACAACTATCCACATAAATATACATCAAATATCTGTCTTATCAAAAGGGATATATATTAGAAATACTAACAAGTAAAACTTTTTATTTAACATTGGTTTCATGTGTCTTATCATCCGTTTTTCATTATCTCAATTTCAAGTTCTATAACAATTTATTTTTCAGTTTTGGATTAATCAAAATCATGCCCCTATCCATGACTAATAAATAAAGTTCCCAAGCATAAGCCCACGGAGGCTATCCCACGTATAAGCTCGTGGAGGCTATCCCACGCTAAAGTCCATCGAGACTATGCCCCGCATAAACTCATGGAGGCTATCCTACGCATAAGCTTGTAGAGGCTATCCACATGACGAGATTAGTCAAAATCATTTCTAATCTGTCTGATTATTACGTATTATTCTTGTCAAATCAATTTCAACTTAATGGTGTCATTGTTCATATAGTCATGTTTTCAATAGCTGATATCCACATATAATAAATACATAAATATGCTCATACCGAATGATATCATCTCATGCAAACTGAATTCATTGATCAAAATCCAATGATACAAAACAAGTGATACAAATCCAAAAATATAAATTCAAAAGTAATATATATTGGTGATTATGCATCGGGATTCTTACTTATTGTCCATAACTCAGCTATAATGCTACTAATCCACACCTAATATATCCAATTAAAAATCAATATGAAACCAAGTTGTCCTTAACCAATCATTAGAAATAACAATTAACCAATCATTGCTAGTTCCTAATTCAAAATTTTGACGTCCAAATTATTTTCATCCTTACTTTCTCGATCTTATCTAATACAAGACTAATAAATAAAGAAATTTGGGATTTATCATGATTTAGAGTTCAGACCATAAATCCGTTGGCTCAACGTAATCTCGTCTAGTTTATTATACCTAATCAAAAAATTCTAATAATTACAATTAATGGTGGAACAATTCAAAAAGGAGAAAAAGGACACAACTAGCCGGGTCACAGTGACTGCCAGCCTAAGTAAGCCAGATCTGGATATCAACTCGCTATTTCAAGGAATTGACTGTCTAATTAGGACAAGGGTAACACAAGAGGGGTTGTTGATAGGTCCATGGATGACCAATTGAAAATCGAGGTGGAGGCTAGCATGATGGGTGATTGTAGCCATAGTAGTTCACGACCCTCTACAAGGGTCAACCGGGTCTACAAAGAAAACATCTAAAAATCATTGATGAACCATATCAAACTCGGCTTAGATCCCGACTGATTCACTGATAGATGGCATACCCCGATGTACGACCTCAGAGGTTTCAGGAAGCTGCAAAGTTAGGCCCAAATTGGCTGGCACAGTGGTGAACAATGAAGGAAAAAAGGCCAGAACAAGGGTGCCTCTCGCAGCGAAATCTGACGACCAGCCAGCACTAAATTAGGCCCTTGATGATGGTCTTAGAACTGGGAGAAGGTTGTGGAACAAGATCAGGGATCTATACCTTGATTCCAGCAGATATCGAGGTGGCTTGGGCCTTGGGGAGAAGACTCAACAGAAAACAGGGGAAATTGATGCAAACCACCGGCGATTGGTCGAGAACTAGAATTAGGATGATAAGAGGAAAGGGTGGAGGGAATTTTATGGATCGATTTTCAGGGTCACGCTAAACTCCGGCATGCCCTAGAAGTCCGCTTCTGCCAGGTTCAAGAAGAAGAGGCGGACATCCATCGGGAGTCCTCCTCTCCTATCTCACATGTCCAATCATGTGAGTTCTTTTTCTTTTTCTTCTTTTTTTCCGCTAAAATAGACCTTCGGACCTTGCACTCTGCTTCAGGCTAGCCGGGCCGATCCTCACATTATGTTAGCTGATGGAGTACCTGTGTATACATTTAAGATTGTGTTTTGATAGCTCTACTCGTATGGCAAGGCTACCAAAAGAAAACACCAAATGTAATATATAATATACTAAAATTTAAGATCAAGGGAGGGGTGGTCAAAATAACTGGGCATCAGAATTTGTCTACCAGGCCAATGTTCAATATCAACAATAAAATAGATGGTCCAAGCCTGTCTCGGAAAGAAAAGAGATGGCCTAAGTTTGAGCACAACTTGGTTCAAACTAGCTTAGCTCAGACCAACCGATATTAGGTGGCTATAGTGTGTATGTCCATCCTTGCAGGAAAGAATGAGAGGGGAGCATGTAGAATTATTGGATAGTTATTATGCCCTTTCTCTCATATTATATTATAGGATTTTTTGCATGGATACCCTTCTAAATATCGAATTTTATATGAATATCCTTCCAAAATTGATATTTACATGCATACTCTCGTAAAACTTTGTATTGTTTAAATGCCCTTAATATAACTGTTATTTTAATGGTGTTAAGAAAAATTATTTTTATATTAATTAAAATAAAATAAAATTTGAAAATGACGCTATTGTCCCTATCTTCTTTCTGCTATCGGGATTGCAATCGGACGTTCGCGGCTGGCGATCGCATCGCGATCCCATGGCTGTTCGAGATTGCGATCGCCAGCCGCGAGCGGGATTGGGATCGCAAGCCACGAGCGGGATCGTCTTTGTCCCTTCCAAGATCCCGCCCACTTTCAAACAAAACCATCATCAGAGCTCGCAGCAGCAGACTGCAAAGCTTTTTGGATCTGAGCCATGAATCCAAGCCAGGGTGTCTTGCCATCAAACTCATCATCCGATGACGCGGTCATCTTAGGCTGCGGCCCAGCCGGCCTGTGCCTCGCCAAGCGAGCTTCCACACACGGCATTCGCATCTGTTGCATGGACCGCTCGCCGCTCTTAGCGTGGCCCAACAACTATGGCGTTTGGGTTGATGAGTTCGATGCTATGGGGTCGTAAAAGACTAAAGACGCAGCTGCTGCAAGGATGCGCCTCTAATGGGGTCAAGTTTCACAAGGCCAAGGCATGGAAGGTGGAGCACAAGGAGTTCAGCTCTGTCACGTGCTCCGATGGTTCCGAGCTAAAAGCTAGCATGGTCGTCGACGCCTTTCCTTCCTCGAAGAGCCTTTTTTTTTAACTTTCTTCGGAGCATCAGCTTCACAACTTGGAGGAAGATCAACTTGGAGTCGAAGGGCATGGCATAAAGGAACGTCGGGAGCTTGTCGTTCCGATGCCTCAAGCAAGGCTCATTGTGTGCGAGTCCCTCCAGTCTATGAGCACCATCTTATCCGTGTCGAAAGGGTGGCCCTCCACCTCTGCGAGTATCCCACGCGCAATCTGGTACCCATGGTTCCTCACCGGCCCCCTCAAACTCTATAAATGGACTCGTGAATCCGGTGGCGTCGACGACCATGCTAGCTTTAACACATCCCTTCTGCTAATCCATCTGGTTTTTCCTCGAGCCACTGTAACTCAGTCTAACTTTAACACGACATCCCTTCTGCTGCCTCACATCCAGCCAGACAGGGACGCTCCTGGAATAAACGGCTACTTCACCTCCCACATCACGCATTCACATTTCAATAATTATTTAATCCCCCGATACCATGTTTTTCTATTACCATGCGTAGCAGTAGTTGTCGTTGTTACATTTGTCCCAATGAAGTGAATCTAGGCGATAAGTTGGAGCATGCTGGTAAAGAGCTAGAACGGAGGAGGCTGTTTCTTAGTGTGGTACCTCCGGTGAGGCGGATCAGTTATTGCCACGACAGTGACCGGACGCCTTCATACAGATCGAGGATGGCACCTACTGGAATTCCCAGTATGCCCCCATTCCGATGCCCCACCCCAGCAGGATCTTCCTCCAAGTTGTGAAGCTGATGCTCCGAAGAAAGTTCAAAAAAAAAAAAAAAAGGCTCTTCGAGGGAGGAGCGGCGTCGACGACCATGCTAGCTTTCAGCTCAGAACCATCGGAGCACGTGACGATGGAGCTGAACTCCTTGTGCTCCAGAACTTGACCCCATTAGAGGCGCATCCTTGCAGCAGCTGCGTCTTTAGTCTTTTACGACCCCCATAGCCTCGAACTCATCAACCCAAACGCCATAGTTGTTAGGCCACGCTAAGAGCGGCGAGGGGTCGATGCAGCAGATGCGAATGCCGTGCGCGGAAGGCTCGCTCGGCGAGGCACAGGCCGGCTGGGCCGCAGCCTAGGATGACCGCGTCGTAGGATGATGAGTTCGATGGCTGGATTCGTAGCTCAGATCCAAGAAGCTTTGCAGCCTGCTGCTGCGAGCTCTGATGATGGTTTTGTTTGGAAGTGGGTGGGATCTTGGATAGGACAGAGGCGATCCCGCTTCCGATCCTGCGCGCGGTTTGCGATCTCGATTAATTCCGCTCGCGGCTGGCAATTGCGAGTCGCGAACGGCCACGGGATGGCGAGTTGCGAATGTCCGCGGGATCGATCGCGATCCCAATAGCAGAAAGAAGATACGAGCAATAGCATAATTTCAAAATTTTATTTATTTTTAATTAATATAAAAATAATTTTTTTTTAATACCGTTAGAACAGCTGTTATATTAAGAGCATGAACAATAACAGAATTTTATGAAAGTATACATGCAAATATCAATTTTGAAAAGGGTATTCATGCAAAATCCGATATTTAAAAAGGATATCCATGCAAAAAAATCCTATATTATATTATATTATATTATAGTCATTATATTATATTGTACTATATTATTTTATAGTATGTTGTGTTATAATTATTATTTTATATTATATTATTTATATTGTGTTATATTATGTTATATTATATTATTTTATATTGCAAAGTAAGTTATAGTATATACTATACTATACTATATATAATATAATATATAGTAAAGTATAGTAAAATATATTAAACTAAATTTTATACATTTTGTATGTATTACATAAAACATTATCGAATAGGGCCAGGTCAAATTCGATGAGCCCGGCCCAATCCAATTATTAAACAAGCCTAAGTTTCTTAGCCCCTCTTGGCCTTTTGCGCTGAATCCCTTTACCAATCCCTGGCAAAATTAGGTGGTTGGATCTAGTCTTGGAAAATTATTACATGGACTAGGTTTAGTGGACCAATTCAAATTCAGGAGCATATGTACAATGGATAATAGGCACCCCTTCTTTGATCTTGAACTGTTTAAATACAAGGGTAAATGTGGCAAGTGACTATTGGACTGGTCCACACCACCTAGTCCATCTAATAATTCGGCATAGTTTTGGGGCAACTGTTGGAATGGCAAAACCTTTTCTGATTACTTTTAATTATCATAGCTCCCTTCGAATTGACATCGTGAAGCATACCACTAAATCAAGACAACTGATTGGTGCAAGGCATCTGGTGACCTTTTTAAGTATTGTTTATGAGTTTTTGTAGCATTTGCTCTTTCGATACTTATTGGCATTTTTTTTTTTGATAGAACTATTGAATCATACTGTTCTTGCATGAGTACAACGAAGAAAGTCAAAAAAAGGAGTTGACGGAGAGGGGGAGGGGCAGCCTCATGGGTCTCCCAGAGCACCCACTCGAGTATTAGGCAATGTAGGCAACTTGGTCGGCAGCCCTGTTCACCTCTCGTTATAAATGTGCAGCTCAAAATGCGCCGCAATCCCTCGTCAGCCTACGGATGCCTTGCAAAAGCTGGTGCTCATCATCGGTCCTATGCTGGCCCTGGATTGACTCAATCACTATTGCCGAATTTCCTTCAAGGTAGATGCTATCCACTCCCAAGACGAGCCTCGCATAGGTAAGATTTTCCCAGGTAGCTCTCAACGCCTCTCAAGGGATGAAAGTATCAAAAATGCATCGACCCCTAGCCACGACAAGCCTTGAATCATGACCCATGATCACAAAACCAACTCCTCCCCTGTTGTCGCCATCGGTTCATATTGCCATTAAAGTTCACCTTGAGAAAGCTCGGGGGGTGAGGGTTCCTAGGAGATAAAAACCATCCGTATCATTGTAAAGCTGAATAGGAGTCCTAAATGTCTCTTGCCATCCCAAGTGAAACATAAGAAGGAGGCTAAGTGATTTCAGTAGCGTGCAGTAGAGCCTTATCAGCCACGGTTCTCAGATGCTGCCTTCTATTTTCAAAGACTAGGGCATTTCTGTATAGCCACATTTGGTAGGCCATGTAAGCACACTTGACATGCCGAGACACAGTAGTAGGGCTCCTCATAGATGCCTTCAGATAGCCAAAGAAGGCTTCAGCCGAGGATGTAGACTGCAAAAAGCTCCAAACAAACCCCTACCCCTCTCCAAACCTAAACTGCCATGGACATCCAAATAGAATATGGGAGATGGACTCCTTGACCCCTTGGCATCCCATCACAAGCAGGATTGAGCCTCAACCTCCGTCTGGCCAGCATGCCCCTAGTCGGCAAACAACCCCATTCTACCTTCCAAATGAATAGGATAACATGTGGGTGAATGCAAAGTCTCCAGATCCAATCTCCATCCATCCATCGAGCTGCCTTAGCTTTGACCAAGTTACAAAGGTCACTAGCTCTCACTTTCAACCTATCAATCAATCTCCAAACCCTCCTATCCGTGACCTCCCTAGCGAGAATCGATAGAGCTAGGACTCTCTCAGCCAACTGAGCCCCGAAGACTCATGAGATGGCAGCCTCATTCCACCTTCTCTTCCCCAGGATGTATAGGTCACACAAACTTTGTGGCAGACCACACTCACCAAGTCGATCATGGTAGGACATAGACAAAGCAGTTGCTCCATCATCCATCTGTCATCCATCACATCAATCACCTGGCTATCTCCCACAGACTATCTAATACTAGCGAGCACCAATGGGGCGCGAGCACATATCTCCCTCCATATGAACGAGCTGTGCTACCCAACTTGAAAATCGGGCATTGTAGTCTACAAGCCATATTTTGCCCTCATCAAGGTACTTTAGAGACTCTCAGGTTCTAAAATACTTGGGAACATGTCTAGCAGCAACGATTTCCCTCCTCCAGACCAAGGAGTGAATGCCCAACCCACCACTACTAAGAGGCTGACAAACCATCTCCCAAGCCAACAGGTGAACTCTACTTTCTACCTCCCTACTTACCTCCATCTTCCTTAGGCACAATGGTGTTGGACAACAGGTAGACCCGAACTGAACTTAGGATAGACCATACTAAGGTGACTCTCTCCATCATAGAATGTGTGCCCGACCGCCACCCCTCAAGCCTTTCCTGATGCTTTGTTCAATGGTAGTTCAGTCCAACCTGCGATGGCATCTTCCAGTAATAGGCACCCCAGATACCTCTAAGTTTCCTCTTGCTCGCCCACACCTAGAGCTTCCTTTATAATAGTCCTGAGCAACGGTTTGATCTTCGGACTGAAGCAGATGGCTGACTTGGCCAAGTTGACCAACTTTTTGGATGCTATACAATGCTCCTCCAAGATCCTCTGGATCACCTATGCAGTCTGTCTTGTAGCCCGGGCAAGTAGCATACAGTCATCAGGAAAGAGGTCAGAAATCAAGATGGAAGCCGACGCGGGCCTATAGGCCTTAAGGACTTGAGTCACAGAAGCTTTCCGAAGGGCTTTAGACAAGGCGCTAGCCTAGATAATAAAGAGAAAAAGAGATAGTGGACAACTTTGTCGAAGCCTGACCGTAGACTCAAAGAAGAGCATAGGCATGCCGTTCACCAGGATGGCGAAGGATGGAGCCTGAGCACAACCCAAAATCCATCTAATCCATACTTCATAAAAACTAAAGCTCTCCAATGAGTGAATGAAGAAGCACTAGCTCAGACGGTCGTAGGCTCTCTCCATGTCAAGCTTGACTCCCATCAAACTCCTTCGGCACAGGGCTCTTTAGAGATCATACATGAACTCTTGGATAATGAAGACATTGTTAGAGATGCTGCAACCCACAACAAAGGCTCCTTGCTCAGGGCTATTGTGCCAATGCAGGAATCTCCTCAGAATGGACACCAAGATCTTCACAATGGCTTTGTAGATGGTGGTGCACATGTATATCGGTTTATAGTGGCCTGCCTCTTTAGGGTCAGTGTGATGAAGGTCCTCTTTCAAGCTTTAGGCATCGAGGCCATCCCAAAAAACTATTGGATGGTTGTAGTCACCTCTTGTTGAATAATGGCTCAATATCTTTTGAAGAATAATGGAGAAAACCTATTCGACTCCGAAGTTTTGACCTCTGCCAAGGACCAAATACTAACCAAGATAGGGCAATGGTCCGAGGCGATACGAGGAAGGTGGCGCACATGATAGTTTAGAAAGAGATGTATCCACCTAGATGTTGCGACATCACTATCCATCCTCTCCCACTCTCTCGCTCGGCCTAGGCGTTTAGTACACCAGATGAATCTCGACCCAATGAAACTGGGATCAACCAGGCCACCAGCCTCGTAGAAGTTCTGAAACTCTCTGACCTCGATTTTCCTAGTGAAAAGCTTTTCTCCTATTTTTCATGAGGACCATCAATATAGTTGAAGTCGCTTGCCACTACGGCAGGGAGGCCTTGATGAATCAAGTTGGCCACCTTGCCCCATAACACCTGGCGCTCCCTGTAGTCGATACTAGCATTAAGAGCTGATAAAATCCAAGGAGGCCATTTCCTTCAGAAATCACCATCATAACTTATTGATTACATTTGTGGAAGATGTCAAGTTACAGCTCCCTAATCTCCAAACCACTATAATAACACTCAACAAGCCTTGAGACTCCATTGCATAGAATCCCCATGAGGTAGGGAAGGAGCGCCTAACGTGCTGAAGACTCCTTCCTGAGAGACGCATCTCAAACATGACACACACTTTTGGATCATTCAGATGTACCAACCTTCTGAAGGTAGTGCAGAAGGAGGGTTTCCCGACCCTCCTGTAGTTTTACAGTATTACTTTCATCCTGCAGAAGGGGACTTGCCTAGGGCCTCTCCGTCGGCCTCCATCTGTGGCCCACTCACCGCCTCATCCTTCCTTGGCTCCTCTCTCTTCTTTGAGCCCAACACAACCATCTTTAGCTAGCGGACCGTCGACCATGATCACCCTCGGCGAAGCTCGATTCCTCCCCCACGACCCAAGTGCCGATTGTCGCCATCACACCCTTCCTGTCATTAGCACTCGTCATCGGCCGTCCATGCTGCCCACCAGGGACCGTGATACAAAGCATATGGTGGCCTTGTGCCTCCCCGACTCGGCCACCCACATTGCACGTTGTTACCTCCCGGCCGGCATTCGAAGCTCCATTGGAGGTCGCTGATGCCCTGGAATCAGCCATTGACGACAAAGATGGGACTACTTGCCGAGGTGGTTCCCCCGCTAGCCATGACCTCCTAGCCGGATGCATTGCCTCCTCTCGAAACCCCTGCACCCCTGTGGCCGGTTGTCCGAGTCAGGCAGGGTGGACTCTTTGTGATGAGGATCGTGATCCCCCTTCGCTGGTGGGGATTCTGAGCCCATGGAGGAGAGCTGGGCCGAGGATGTGAGAGCCCAGACTCCACCGGCCCAGAAATCCTTTGCCTAGATGGTGGGCTCTTGGCCCGCTTGAGTGGGCCAGAGCTAGATCCCGCCTCCACCATATCCGCATCGGCCTGTTGTCCTCCGACTTGGCCCAACAAGCCCTCTCCTTGGGCCCGACCTACATCGCTCCGCGACTTGGGCTTGGGCTCAAGGCTGGTACTCGGTTGACTTGCCCCTTTGGATGATTTGCACTGAGTCACCTGCAATAATTGTCTTCTCTAATGATCTCCAACGGGCCCACCTTGGTGCGGCTTTTTGCCAACCGTCCAAGTCTGGTGGTGATTCAGGCAAGCTCGGCATGTTCCATGGGGAACTTGAACCTGACTGGGAGGAACCCGGCTTCAATGCCAACTCGGGGGTGGACTCAGACGTCTTCCTTGGACGCACCCCGATCTTGGAAACCCTAGGTTGTCGGATCCTGGACATGGCTAGCCAAGGGCTGAATATAAGGCATCGCTCCGCGCTGACCAGCTCCTCCTTTGCCTAAACCGAGGCCCCCTGAATAGCCTCCACCACCATCGGGGTTGGGACCTCCTTCCTTGATGACCCCTTTGCCGGTGTTGGATGGAAAGTGGAAACTGACACTCGTCGTCTTTGTGGCCTATTCTGCCACATTGATAGCAGAAATTTGGCAAGTTCTCATACACAAATACCTGCCAGAACATCCGTTATCTCCTCCTGATGAGGACCCTAAGGGGATGAAGGAAATTTATCTCCAGCTTAACCCTAGTGAATATGAGCTTCTTTTCCTGTCTATGAAGCCGTCTAGGGCAATGGCCGACCAGCCAACATCGCTATGTCAATGATTGCTCCTCCCAATACTCCAGGGTGACAAAGGAGGCGGAGCCAAACCACTGCCTTTTTCACCACATCCATGCCCGAACAAAATCTGGCACCCATTGCTCTATTGCCAATAATAGGTCTGCCACCAGCAGAGGTTGCGGACCAAGGCTAAGTTTCAATCCTCCTCACTCTTGAACCAGAATGCATGATATCCTCCATATTGGAAGGATTCAACATTATAGTCTAGCTTCCTCTTGATTTTCAGTTCTCAAGCAACCCACTCCGCCAGAACTTCGGCCAAGGCTACAGACGATATCATCTCGATTCCCAAGCCTGCATGGATGCTTCCACTGTCTCTACCGGCAGCTTGAGAACTTTCAAGAGATACCGTTGGAGATTTTCATTTCTCCTTCGGGGTGCTTGAACGGTTGAACCACTGTCGACCATGAGATGTTGGATTTCACCCTCCTGGAAAGGGCCGATCCTCGCTACAGTATGAGCCTTTGCAGGTCTTGAGCATCGATCCTCACTGCTGGAATTCTTGCCAATCTCGACCTCCGGTCACTCATCCTCCACTGCTCAACACCCATTCGACAGAAAGACTCAACCATGTACGGAAATTAAAGTAGCACCTCCTCCACTAGGTGAGAAACTGCAAATTCAAAAAGCATGTTCGTTGCATTAATAGGTTTTATTACTATTGAGTTGGTCTGCTGTTGAATTTCCTACTCCTTGGTCTACTTTAAGACTTCATTAATCGGGCAAGTACTGCTGCATCCTGTTATCTGATTTTGCAATACTAATGCAAGGAAGTTTGGCTGGAGTCCAGCTGAGCATTAAAAATTAGTAGGCAACCATAAGACGAGTTGCATATATTTGGGCATCAACTCTATTATTAATTTCCTAGAGTCCCATCAGCAGATGGTACTGCAATACAAGTACAAACTCCTACAGCGGATAACTGAACAAAGCACATCATGAGCACATTTATTTGCCTTGGATAACCTTGCGATGACTCGATTGGCCTTCTTATCTCCGGCTCTATTTTCAACATGCTTGGTTCAAACCACCAAATTTACATCATACCGGACTTCCCTTCCAGCGTAACCGAACTTTACTAGGATTCTGTGCAAATTCCTAAAATATATTTTTGTGAGAGAAAAGAGGAAGTGAGTCGCTCCCCCAACTTTATTAATAGGATGAATATTTGCAAAAGGGTGGAATCACAAAGGCAGAAGTGATCTCAAAGTGGTATGTAATGTTTCAGTCTAGTCTATGTAATATGGGGACATGAGGCTCGAATCATCTCATTCTGCACTACAGTGGCAAATTTGCATGAGGGAACAGAAGAATCTTCTTGAGAAAAAATCTTCAACAACTCAATTCTGCAAAAATCCTTCATACATTAAAATCTGGCAACCTCTGCTCACAGAACTACTCCCTAAAATAGATAACAGAGTAAAGAATTCATCGCAGACAAGTTATTTCTTCTAGTGTTATCTCTTCAAGTCTTCAAGTCGTCTCTGCGCTTTTTAATGATGGTAGATTGACTGCGAACAAACAATAAACCTTTATGGGGAAAAATGATTAAAACCTCATAGGTATGTAGCATCTATGAGTTTTAGGAGTGAACACGATGTGAGATACGCGCTGAAGTCGGTTAGCCCTACCACTTCAGCTCTATCCTATTTGTGAAGAGTCGGAACAGAGGATCGCAATTGCGATCCTCTCCGCTCCTCCGGGCTAATCGGGGCGAAGCGCCGCGGCGTCCCGCGGCCCCCTCCTGCAAATTCGCGGCCGCAATTCGCTCGAACGCCGTGATTCCCCGGCGGAGACCGTTACAATGAGTGATAAACCCCCCCATTTCCTCGTCATGAATCACCAACGAGCCTTCTCCTTCTTGTCCTTCCTTTCATCCTCCTCCTTCCTTACCTCCGGCCTGACAAAGGAAGCCTACTAAGAATGGTTTCTGAAACATAGGATGAGAAGCCTGACGATGCATGAACAAGAATTTCAGAAATATCGAGTTTAAGCTTTCATGTCTATTTGTTATTACAAATTCTCAGAAGTATGTCCAGGAGTTGATATCTAGTGTAAATACATGGAGTCGGGTATGATACGGATGACAATCAACCAATGTTGGATCATTTATTTGAGATTTAGTACATAGACTTTTGTGAGCTCAAGGTAAGAATTCTCCATCAACGACATGAGGTGCTTCAAACTTGGATTTATATCCAGATATGAAATTGCCAGTATGTGTTATATGATTTGTTATTAAGATGTAGGGAAGCATAATTTTTACCATTCAATCAGTGCTTGGTAAAGAACAGAAATACAATTTTTCTTCCTTTGCATCTCTTTAACAATGTTTTAGTAATATATAGTTGTTGGCCACACATGCTTGAATACATCACATATGCAGACATATTTGTTTCCTGTGAAAACAAATGTCAGCATAATGATATATATACTACGCACCATTATGCGAGGAAAAAATAATGGACTTACATTGAGAACAATTTCCTCACAAAGTTTGGAAATTGATAGTAAGAACACATGATAGCATTAAGAAGCAATTTCCTCACCATGTTACATGATAAACATATAAGACTAATTTGCAAGTGCAATGGATAAATATCAGACTCCTAGAGCAAAAAAAGCTCAATCTTTAAAACTTGTTTCAATTTCTTACTCAAAGTAACTCCTGCACATTTTGAGTTGGAGCTTGTCGAGTAGCTACTAACTGAAGTCCGCCGATGATGATGATGCGAGATAAGATAGAAATATTCATTGGAGAAAAATACATTGCTACAGCATCGGTGGCAGATCGGGAATGGAGCATCAAATTTGAGAACGTTGATTGCTGTCTTATCGATGGTCTCAGATTGTAATCTGGATAGGCACACTACAACCCTACAATCATGAAGCGCTCCATTTGTTTCTCATCCAATCCATCTTTAACCTTTTATCCACTGCCGTTAAACACATGTTTTGCCATAAAGCTCCCAAACCCACTCTACCAAATTCACCTGTTGCTTCTCTTTTAAATCAATTAGTTTTCTACCACATGCAATTTCTAGCACAACAACTCCAAAGCTGTATACATCTATTCTGCTAGCTTTTCCTAAAATAGTATGATGCATTTCGATTAGCAAAAAATAATTTTATTTATCACCATTAATTTCAAGTTAATTAAAACAATGTAGACCCAACTAAACAAGACAACTATGATCCAAACTTTATATTGTCATGAAGCGTTTTCATATTGAGCTAGCTAGCTGGGGTTTATTCTTGGTAGCATGATGGAGTAAGCCTCTAGTTAGATATGCAGTTTGAGCAATCAATATTCTTTTGTATTAGGCTGGACCAATTCACTATTGGGTTAGACAAGCTTGATTGAGAAACTGTTTACCCCAACTTTTTCAGCATAAATTGTGGGTAGGAATATATCTATGCCTAATGAAAATTAGTCAAACACATAAGTTCGGCTGAATTTTAACTTCCTAACATGCAAATAGAGGTTTTATTTTTCTTCAGATACAATAGGACAAGAAGATTGATGTAAAATTTTCTCCAAATTAGACTATTTATATTTTTTTTGGTAAAAATAGCATTTCATATAGCTTTATGTGGGTACAGCCTGCCAAGTTACATGATAATAAAGTAATAAGGAAGCTGCACTGCACTACCTCCGGCCATGTGCTCGAATCGTGGTTGATAAATATCACGATTGCTCTATTCTTATTGATAGGCTAATATCTTACACATGATGGGCCCAGACCATACGGCTTCCATGTCGCCAATTTTACATGTCGTCTAGCCCAGACGACTGAGCAATTCACTCTACCTAGTGTAAATAAAATCTAGAATTTTTTGCATACATATCCTCCTAAATATTAAAATTACATAAATACCCTCCTATAGATATCTGCTATAATTGATTTTTGTATATATACCCTTTAAAATACTTGTTTTGCTTGTATACCCTTCATTTTTTTTTCTTGCGTATATACCACACCATCTAACACCGTCAAGAATTAATGGTTTAAAATTAAAAATGACTGAAATATTCTTAATGTGTAGATATGCAAAAGAAACATTTATAAGGTATATATGCAAATAATACTTAGCGAGGGTATTCATGAAAATGTCACATATTTAGGATGGTTACTTGCAAAAAATTTTATTTGATTTTGTTCTATTTCAACCTATTTTACACTCGGATTATGTCTAGTGTTTGTCCTCAATGTTTTCATAAAAATATCTCATTTTTTCAAAACATAGCTTTATATTTTTTTTTTATAGATGTATATATGAGGGCATGTATTAGAATATAGAAAAGATTAACTCTTAAGCACACTATAGATTGCAATGATCAAGCTCCTTGCTTCTACTATGCTCATGGGTGGAGAACAACATCATCATTCCCAAGCAAAATTATTGAAGGACTTCAAACTCTTCAGACTTATTAACATCTCTGTGGCCTCGTGTAGAAGGCCATCTTTTATGTTGTGTACCTTAAGCAGCTTCTTCCTTTGGAGCTTCAATTTTTTTTGAAGATGAAAAGATGTAGTTTATGGGCCATCTTGTATAGTAATTTTAATCAGCCGCGGTTTACACATGAGAAATTTTTCAACTCAAAAAGATAAATATTGTAAATCTCATCCATTAAAAGATAATGTTGCAAATCTATCATAAAACTTTTTTTTAATATTCATAAAGTTAAAAGTAAGACCTGGCGATCTTCAATGTAAAAAAGGATATAATGAAGTGTTGTCTATGGTGGGAGAAGGGAGTCAAAAAAATAGTATAATTCTAGACAGAGCAATAAAATAGAGGTTCGAGCGAGATTGAAAAAATTTCTTAAAGGAGGTAGAGATATAGTTTTCAGTGAGACCTGTTAATCTATTACTCGCTTCAAAAATAAAAAAAAAAGACTTTCATAATTTTAATTAATTTTAATTTAAATAAATATGATTTTGGATAATCACATTAGTTGAATTGCTATGTCAAAGGTATTTAATACAAAAATAGTATTTGGTGAGGGTATGCATATAAATATCAATTTGGAGGGCATTCATACAAATTTCAATATTTAGAAGAGAATTTATGCAAAAATCCAAGGACTTTTTTGCGTATATAATCCTTCTAAATATATGAAATTGGCATGAATACTCTCTAAAAAAGAAAAAGAAACCCGGTTAAGGCGTATTTTTTTGTCATTTCAATTTTAAACTACTAACTTCTTGATGGTATTAGATAGTATTTGGGGGGGGGGGAGTGGATCCCGGGACTGTAGTCCCATACTGCTTGAGTGACGAAGAGGGTTGTGCCTTAAATGAGGGGGGGCGTGACTCCTTTCTCTTCAAAGGTGCCTTTAAAGGGCAAAGCCGTGAGGGGAAACACCGTGCTGGAAACGTGGGGTGGCTCTTCTCCAAGCAGACAATACCTCTGAGGAGAAATACGGTCGCTTTTTTGGCCTCAACAGTTGGCACCGTTTGTGGAAAAACCTCCTCGATCCTGTAAAACCGCAAGTAGATCACAGCCCTCTCTATCGGGGGGGCTGTGTTCGAGGGGGAGCGGATCCCGGGATTTTAGTCCCATACTGCTTGAGTGACGAAGTGGGCTATGCTTAAATGGGGGGTAACTCCTTTATCTTCAGAGGCACCTTTTAAAAAGGCAAAGCTGCGAGGAAAAACACTGCACTGAAAACATAGGTGCTCTTCCCCAAAGCGGACAATACCTCCGAAAAGATTGGGAGTTTTGCGTACATGCCCTCGTAAATATTGGAGTTTATATGAATACCCTTTTAAATTTGATATTTGCATGTATATCCTCATCAAACACTTATTTTGCATGTATACCCTTCTTTTTTTTGTAATATTTATTTTTTTAGTGTATGAGATTTGCAATGTCTATCTTTTAGAGTTGAAAAATATCTCATGTGTAGGGTGATAGCTGATTTAAAATTACTATAACAAGATGGGCCCCATATACTAGATTTTTTCTTCTTTTAGAAAATTGAGGCTCTAAAGAAAAGTGGCTTAAGGTACACAACATAAGTGCTGACCTTCTACCACAGGGCTGCGAAGGTTGTTAATAAATCTGATGGGTTCAAAGTCCTTCAATGATTTTGTTTGGGAATGATTGATGTTGTTCTCCCACCTAAGAGCATAGTAGTAGCAAGGAAGCTTGATTATTGCAATCTATTATGTGCCTTTAAGTGATTCTATTCGATATTCTAATACATGCCCTCATATATGTATCTATAATAATAAATATTATAAGCTATATTTCGATGAAATAAGATATAGTAGTTATAAATGAAGAAGAATGAATTAAAATAATTCCATAATTAGTAAAAGAACTTCCATAACTTTTTTTGTCGTATTAATCTTTTTTTGAGCAATATTTTTAATGAAAAATATTGAGGAGCAGGCACTCGACAAATCCAAGTGTTAAAATAGGTTGAACTAGAAAAAAATAAAATTAAAAATTTTTTGCTTGTGAACCCTCCTAAATATGTGAATTGAATGAATACCCTCACAAAGTATTATTTGCATATCTACCCTTATAATTATTTCTTTTTTCATATCTACCTATTAAAAATATTTTAGTCATTTTTAATTTTAAACCGCTAATTTCTTGACGGCGTTAGATGGTGTGGGTATATATGCCAAGAAAAAGACACGTGAAGGGTGCACATGCAAAATAAGTATTTTATAAGGGTTATAGATGCAAATATCAATTTTAGGAGAATATTTATATAATTTTAATATTTAGGAAATATCTATGCAAAAAATCCAAATCTATTTCTATAGTTCCGATCAAAAAGCAATCATTCAAAGAGAGATCAAGCGCAGCTATAATTATAATATACTTACCTGTGGTAGCATATTCAGGTGCGATGTATCCCTGGTCCCCAGCGATGAGCGTTGTTTGCATGTTACTGTCATGATCCACAAGCCTTGCGAGCCCAAAGTCACCGAGTTTAGCATTGAACCATGAATCCAACATCACGTTGCTCGCTTGACATCTCTATGGACCACACATTGCTCCCACTCTTCGTGAAGATAGAGCAGTGCTGAGGCCAAGCCGAATGCGATCTGGTACCTTCTCTGACCATGTTAGGCAATCTCTCCTCGCTGTAATAGATGCCGATCGAGGCTTTTGTTCGACATGTACCGTAGACAAGCAACAAATCGCCTTTTTGATGGCAAGTAGCCGATGAGCTGCACAAGATTGCGATGCCGCAGCCGGCTTATAATCGTGACTTCTGAAATATACTCCTTCCCTTGCTTAGAATCTCTAGAAATCCTCTGATTGCCACTTCTTGCTTCGTATCATCCAACATTCCCATGTAAACCTCCCCGAAACCTCCTTCGCCAAGCTTTGCCTCCTTAACAAAATTTCTGGTTGCAATCGCGAGTGCACTATAAGAAAATTTCCTAGGGCCGCCACCTCTCTCGAATGCATTATTGAGGGACAATTCAAGAGCCATCTCTTCTTCTTCTTCTTCTTGTTGTTGTGCTTCCATCCCTCCCCTGGCCCTCTTACGCGATACTGCGGACCACAACAAACCCAACCCACATAGCAAGATCCCAATACCAACAGCAAGCCCCACCACTAGGCTCGTCTTACTCTTCTTCTTGGCTTCGGAAGGACCTAGAGAACCCAAATTGGAGGAATTGAAAGCCCAGGAATAGATGCTATGCGACTCGTAAAACGTCCCCGGTGGAAGCTGACAAACCAATGGCTACGTTCTCAGGCAGGTAGTCCCTCAAGTCCACAACATAAAACAGACTCCAATTCCTCTGAGGATCTGAAGCTTTACTGAGGAAGACGCTCAAATTTGAGCAACAGCATCGTAACTAACGGATGCAATGAATTGTGCATTCTCTCTGATGCTAGCATTCAAGTCCACTTGTTTTTCGGAAAAGATCGACCACATGTCGATGCCCACATGGTTGGCGCTCGTATCGTTGAACTGAGGGTTCCAAAAGCTATCAAATTCGACAGCCACCACATTATTCTCCGACGTATTATTGCCAGAATTTGTAAATAGTCAAGACCCGCACCGGATGAGTTCGGTGGAGCCTCAAAAGGGAAGGGTGAGAGGAAGAAGGCAAGCCCGTCACCACTTACATATTCTCCGAAGCTGTTGATAGCGAATATTGAAATTTGTTGTGAAGTTGGCAAGCGTTCCTGAATCTTTGTCCAGAGAGGCACCCGTTCGGAATATGTGGCGCTTCCAACGCTATGGTCAAGGGGAGAGTCCCGCTGGTTCTGGGTGAGTTGGACGGCGTCGTTGACGGAGTCGGCGTTGCCAGAGAAGCTTATGTTTGGTCTGTCCAGTTCATTGCCAGTGAAGTTGAAGGAGAGTGGGGTTGCATGGGGATCACGATGGATAACAACTGATAGCGGAGGAGAACTAAGATGTGGAGAGAACCAGACTTGCAGAGAGCCATTTGCTTAGGAAGCAGGATCTTGAAGAAGGTCCATGGAAGCTATAAGAACTTAAGGATGGCATATGGCACAATGGGACTTTCTTGGAATAATGTCTTTGAGCCTTTTAGAGAGCATACTCGGACAGAGAGGGGGGAGAGAGAGAGAAAGGGAGGCAGAGGCGGGGAAAGAGGGAGACAGAATTGGACAGGAAAAGAGAGGGATGGGGTGGTGTCGCGAAGAGAATGAGAGGTTGAATATTTCTAGTGACCTTAAGTTGTTAAATCTATAATCCATTGGCCATAATTTTCACCGTCAAATAAAATTGTTGTTGTTAGTTTTAAAATCTTATGGCTGAGGCCGCCTATTGATTCTACCTATCAATTGATTCTTATCAATAAAAAATTAGTAAGTAATATTTATTTGTTTATGATTTGAGGCTACATTGACCCAGACTTGAATGAAGCAACTCTAGTCTTTGTTCAATTTGTTTATATTGAGCTAAATAAATTTAATTCATGTTTAACTTATTCATGTACTAATATCTAGCTTAATTTCAAGCCAAACATGAGCTCCTCGTAAATAGTTTGTTCGTTTGAAAAAGCCACTAGGCGCACCCTACTCTTCTTCTTGGCTTCAAAAGTTTCATTAGTTGGACTGGGAGCAGGACCTTGAGAACCTAAATTGGAGGAATTGAAATCCCAGGAATAGATGCTATGCGACTTGTAAAGGTCTCCGGTGGAAGCTGAGAAACCAATGGCTACGTTAACAGGCTGGTAGTGCCTCGAGTCGACGACATAAAACAGGTTCCAATTCCTCTGGGGATCTGAAGCATTTCTGAGGAAGACGCTCAAATTTTGGGTCGCAGCATTGTAACTGACGGATGCAATCAATGAATTATCGTGCAGGCCAATTACCTCAGCTCTGGGATATCCAAGACTTGGTCCAGAAGTGTTCAGGCCGGCATCAATTTAATTATCAAGTCTGCTCACCAGATGGCTACACCGTCAAGTTTATTATGAATTGGATTATTGGACCCGTGCATGCAAGTTTTCTCGAGCAACACGTAATGGAATGCGACGGCTGGACGGCACGGCTTCCTTGACGGTGCATTTGGGTGCAGTTGCACGGCACCAATTAAGGCTTTCTTACAGTGGCTCCACTCTTGAAGTCGGTGGGTCTCCGTGCCAAACTCATTGGACACCGTATGAACATCTATAAAGAAGTCAAGATTGTTGTACGAGATCAGTTGCTAACTAGGGTTCGGTGACTGAAGTTTTTTAGGAGTTGGAGATATTTTTGGACTATTAATCCGTCCTCATGTTAGTTTAGTATTTTTCATTCTTTCAGCCTTGGCATGGATCACATTACTCTTCCCGTTATCGTTTCTAAGTGTCCAACAAAAGTTCTGCCGGCCAGTAGAGAGTAAGTACTAAATTTCACATCATTGCATAGTTGATGCGACAAATTTCATAAAAAACAGTTGACGTTGCAAACCTTGATGGACTGCAATTACAAGTGCATGCAGGTTCCTTGAAGTTTTGGTGTGCCCTGAATTGATGGCTTACCATTTAATTATGTGTCGCACCCTGAATCTATGAACTGGATCGGCCAAATGATACGGTCGCGCGTTTTTTTAGAACAAGGCTCTAAAAAACATATAAAATCTGGTAATTTATTACAACTCTAATATCCGTAAATAGTAATAATTTTAATTTATGACAAATAACAAAACTTATACAAGTACAATATTCAATTATTCAACCGGTACCAATGACGTTCCATCTATTTATCTTTCATCCATGACCTGGACCATAATCAAGTAATAAACATCTTGCAATTCTTAAAAAAAAGAAAAAAAAGGTGGGCATTGCAGCTTAGTCAGAATCTCCGCACATCTTAAGAAAATAGCAATAAGAGTGAAAACATAAATTATAAAACTTCTTTTCAAACATCCAGCATAACTTAATTAAATCAACAAATATCCCGATAAATATATATCAAATATTTATCTTATCGAAAGAGATATATATTATAAATACCAACAAGTAAAATCTTTTATTCAACATTGATTTTTTGTGTCTTATCATCCGTTCCTCTTTTTCTCAATTCTAAGTTCTATAATAATTTATTTTTCAGCTTTGGACTGACCAAAATCATGCCCCTCTCTATGATTGATAAATAAAGTTTACAAGTGTAAACTCACGGAGGCTAGCCCACGTATAAACTTGTAGATACTATCCCACACTAAAGCCCGTCGAGATTATGCCACACATAAATTCGTCGAGGCTATCCTAACGCATAAACTTGTGGAGGCCATTTACATGACAAGATTAGTCCAAACCATTTTTAATCTGTCAGATCATTAGATATTATTTTTGTCCAATTAATTTCAATTTAATAGTGTCATTGTTCATATAGTCATGTTTTCAAATTTCAATAGGAGATATCCACATATAATAAATACATAAATATGCTCATACCAAATGGTATCAACTCATGCAAACTGAATTCATAGATCAAAATCCAATGATACAAATCCAACATTATAAATTCAAAAGTAATATATATTGGTGATTATGTACCAGAATTTTTATCTATTGTCCATAAACTCAGCTACGATGCTACTAATCCACACTTAACATGTCCAATTAAAATTAATATGAAACCATGTTGTCCTTAACCAATCATTGGCAATAACAATTATCCAATCATTGCTAGTTCCTAATTTAGAATTTTGACGTCCAAATTATTTTCATCCTAACTTTCTCAATCTTATCTAATACAAGACTAATAAATAAAAAAAATAGGAATTTATAGCATAAATATGTTGGCTTGACGTAATCTCGTCTAGTTTATTATACCTAATTAGAAAATTGTAATAACCAAAATTAAGGGTGGAACCAATTCAAGAAAGAGAAAAAGGACACAACTAGCTAATTTAAATTATTTTGTCACATTGATAGTGGAAACCTGGCAAGTTCTCATACCCAAATGCCTGCTAGAACATCCGTGAGCTCCCCTTGATGAGGACCCTCGACTTAAGGTGATCAAGGGCATTTATCTCCAGCTTAAACCCTAGTGAATCCGAGCTTCCTTTGCTGGTTAGTGAACTTGTCCAGGGCCAATGGCCAGCTAGCATATCATGCCCCGAGCCTAGAGCACAGCAGATGCCGCACGCCTACACGGCAAACCGTACAGATATGCAAGGTTACAGATCAAATCAAAGCAATGACAACTTTCTAAATATTTTTTTCCACAAAAATATATTCAAAGCAATCTTCCAAAGTTTCAAAATACCATATGTCAACATAAATCAAATACTCTAACTAGTCTATCTAAAATGCCCATAATTGAAGAAATTATTAGACAATCTAGTGCACTCTCCAAGTTCCGAGCGATCAGGCATCTATGCATCTAGATCTGAAAAATAGAAAAATATGATAATGAGGTACACTAGCCAAGTAAGCAACATAATACCCTAGAGTGGGGTCAAAGCATGCGAGATATTTAATCAAAACATAAAATAATGATTGAAAAATAAACCACAAATAACATATTTTTTCGAAGCTTTTATAATTTCACAAAAACTATGATACCAAAATTTCAACATCAATAGGTTGTGGTCGTATGGGTTGCACAAAGTGTCAATTCTATTATTATTAACCACCGGTGGCAACGATGTCCAAATTACTATTATTAACCATCGTGTAAACGGTGTCCAAATCCACTATTCTAATCATCGGTGGCGTGGTGTCGAAACCAGTTTCTCACGGATACAAGTCGATAGGGCCAACAAAAAATCTCCATTGGTAAAGCCAGAACAGATCATAGCCATGCTGAGAATACATACATAAACACAAAATAGATTTTTTATAATTTACCCAGTCGCATTTTTCAGATTTCATAACTGTTGCCCAAGGTGACAACCGAAGAGGGGGGTGAATTGGACCACAGCCTTTGTGGGCCATGCGCTGTACTTTGGGCCCTGCCCATTGTGCCTAGATCAGCCATGTTGGGGTTCTATTGGACCGTACCTATTTGTGGGCCAAATATGGGCCCACTTCACCCATTTTGGGCCCTGTTAGGCTGTACCCATTATGGGCCCAACTTGGGCCTACTTCAGCCATGTTGGGTCCTATTGGGCCGAGACCATTGTGGGCCAAACTTGGGCCCGGTTCAACCACTTGGGGGCCTGTTGGGCCGAGCCCATTGCAGGCCAAATTTGGGCCCCATTAGCCACTTTGGGCCCTATTGGGCTAATGCTTTTTTGTGGGCTAAGTTTGGTGTCTTATTGGGCTGTGTCCAATGTAGGCCAATGTAGGCCTATTGGGCTATGTCCAATGTGGGCCAAGCTTGGGCCCTATTGGGTTGTGTCCAATGTAGGCATTTTCCTTATTGAACCGTGTCCTATAGTATTTTGGTTTTGCTTACTCTGAAATTAATAAAAAAATAAATTATATTCTAATGATATTTAAATAGGTGCACCTGACTCATTTGTCTGAAGTGGGATTTAAGCGAGAAGAGGTAAATAACTTAATACTTCAAAGTATATTTTCCACAATGTTTGGCAAAGTAATTATTAGTGGATTTAATTTTGAAATATGTTTTGTACTTAGTAAAATGGGTCCAGCATGTCAAATATTATTTGAAAATTTTGTTATATGCTATGAAATTTGTAAAATATGACCCGACAACTTATGAAATCTGTTTTTATATGTATATATTCTTTGCATTGCTATGATCTGTTCTGGCCTCGCCAATGGAGATTATTCGTTGGCTCTGTCGACTTGTATCTATGAGAAATTAGTTTCAACATCGTACCACCAGTAATTAGAATAGTGGTATTTGGACACCGTACTACCAGTGATTAGAATAGTGGTATTTGGACACCATACCACCGGTGGTTAATAATAGTGGTGTTTGGCACTTTGTGCAACCTATGCCATTGGGTTACGTGGCCATAGCCTATTTGTGTTTGGACTCTGGTATCAGAGATTTTATGAAAAGACTTAGTAAATTTTAAATATATATATATATTATTTGTGATTTATTTCTCGGTTACTTACTGAGCTAGTGTAACTCATTATCACATTTTGTCTGTTTTTCGGATCTAGATGCTTGATCGCACGGAATTGGAGAGTGTGCTAAATTCTGGAGAGTTTATTCGAGTATTGGCATTTTAGTTAGACTAGTTAGAACATTTGAATTATGTTGACATATGTTATTTTAAAATTTTATAAAATTGTTTTGAATAAATTAATATTTAAAGTCAATTTTAAGCATTTGTGTTTGTTTTGATATGATCTACTGCCTTGTATACCTATACAGTTCGTCGTGCGGGCATAAGGTGTCTGTTGCGTTCCTGAAGCTTTGTCCCAGAGAGCCACTGGTTTGGAATGTGTGGCACTTCCAACGCTAGATTTAAGGGAAGCCTCCGCCTGGTCCTTGGTTAGTTCGCTTTGCACCGAGTCACCTGCAGTAACCATCTTCTTCATGAACTTCGACGAGCCACCTTGGCCTCCTTTTGCCAGCCGTCCGAGTTTGGTGGTGATCCAGGCGAACTTGGCCTGTTTCGTGGGGAACTCGAATCTGACTGGGAGGAACCCGGCTTAGATGCCGACTCCAGGGTGGACTCGACCGTCTTCCTTGAACGCACCCCGGACATGGAAGCCTTAGGTGGCTGAGCAGCTCCTCCACCTAAACCGAGGCCTCCTGAGTAGCCTCCACCACCATTGGGGTCAGGACCTCCTTCCTTGATGCCCCCTTTGTCGGTGCCGGCACGAGAAGACAAAACTGGCACTCATCGTTTTTGTGGCCTATTCTGCCACATTGATGGAAGAAACCCGACAAGTTTTCATACACAAACGCTTGCTAGAACATCCACGATCTCCTCTTGATGAAGACCCCCAGCTTAAGGGGATCAAGGGCATTTATCTCCAGCTTAACCCTAGTGAATCTGAGCTTCTTTTGCTGGTCCGTGAAGCCGTCTAGGGCGAATGGCCGACCATCCACCATCGCTATGTCAATGATTGACTCGTTCTCCCAATACTCCAGGGGGAGATAAGGGAGGTGGAGCCAAACCACTGCCTTTTTCTCCGCATCCGTGCTCGAAACAAAATTAGGCATCCACTGCTCCATTGCCAATAACTGGTCTCCCACCAGCTAAAGGCCTCTGACTAAGGCCGAGTTTCGATCCTCCTCACTCTTGAACCGGAATGCATGACGATCCTCTAACATCAGGAAGGATTCAACATCATAGTCTAGCTTCCCCTTAATTTTCAATTGTCGGGCAACCCACTCCGCCGGAACTCTTTGGCCAAGGCTGCGGACAATGTCGCCGTTGACTCCCACACCTGCTTGGACGCTTCCACTCTCTCAGCCGGCAGCTTGAGACTTCCAAGAAATGTCATTGGAGATTATCGAGCTCATCCCCTGAAATCCTGTAACTAGTCCACACTGGCTGCCGGAGGGGAGAGGCGGCGAACCACCATCGACCATGAGGGGTTGGACTCCACTCTGTAGGGAGGGGGCCAATCCTCGCTCTTGGACGAACCTTTGGCAGGTCATGAGCATCAATCCTTACTACCATTGGAATCCTTTGCCAATCTCACACTCTGGTTACTCATCCTCCACCGCTCACCACACGTTCGACGGAAAAACTCAACCACCACACGAAAATTAAAGCAGTACCCCCTTACTGGTCGCACTGGGTGTGAAACTGCGGATTCAAAACGCATGTTCGTTACATTTAATAGGTTATTATTACTATTGAGTTGCTCTCCTATTGAATTTTCCTACTTCTCCTTGGTCTACTTTAAGTTCATTAATCGAGCAACTGTTACATCCTCTTATCTAATTTTGCAAACCCATCAAGATTTTTTTTATTTAGGGGTGCAAAATGATACTAATGCAAGAAAGTTTGCCATGTTTCTGAGTATGCAATGCTCCAGATTTAGGTCATACTTGCCTCGTATATCTCGTCAACAAGACCTTCTCTTAATCTAGGCACGAAGATTACGGAAAACTTTATAATTATCAAATTAATGAATATCCACCCCCTGTGTACATGCACTGCTCTTTCGCCTGATCGTTCACATGCCAACCTTCTTCCACAGCTGCTAAAAAGTGTTTGGCAGGAGTGCAGCTGAACATTGAAAATTAGTAGGCGACCATAAGATCGAGTTGCATATCTTTGGGCATCAACTCTAATTTATTTAACTTACCTAGAGTCCCATCAGCAGATGGTACTGTAATACAAGAACAAACTCGTCCTGCAGTGGATAAATGAACAAAGAACGCATCATGAGCACATTTATTTGCCTCGGATGTCCATGGGGAAGAGTAACTCGATTGGCCTTCATTATCTCCGGCGTCTATTTCTACATGCTCGACTATTTTACTACAGATTCTGTGCAAATTCATAAAATATATTTTTTTGAGAGAAAATGCAGGAAGTGAGTCACTTCCTCCAACTTTATTAATAGAATGAATATTTGCAAAGGGTGGAATTCATAAAGGCAGAAGTGATCTCAAAGTGGGGACGGTAATAGTTTCAAGTCTAGTATATTTGTAATATGAGGGACAAGGATGTTTGGATCATCTCATTTGGGCACTATGTTGGAAACACTACAGAAAAAGGAGCATTTTCGACATTTTGCTGTCGACGTTAGATAGAAGCGTCGGTAATTTTGGCTCAGGTGCCAAATTTTGCCGAAATGGAGAGTAGACGACACTAAAATGCGTCGTCGTAATCAACCTGGAATCGGACGATGCTTGTAAGCGTTGTCATAGACCAAACCTCAGACAACGCTTATAAGCGTCGTCGGAGGCTATCGTACACGTGTCGGTCTAGCCTAAGACGATGCTTATAATCGTCGTCAGAGGCTTAGACCTACGACGATGCTTATAAGCGTCGTCGGAGGCCGCCTCCCCAAATACCCAAAACCGATCGACATGAAGACTTCATTTCCTGCCCTAACCCTCCTTTTCCTCCCCTCCCAGCCCGATCGACCTAAAGACTTTATTTTCAAGCCCTAGCCCTTCTTTTCCTCCTCTCTAGCGCCCACCTACCGACCTGAAGCCTCGATTGATCTCCCCCTCCCTCCTCTTTGGCATGAGCTCCGCCTCCGCCCGAGGTGTTTTCTCCTCCTCCTTCCTCTCCGGCGTCGACCGACAGGCCTTCAAGCCTCGATCGAGCTTCACCTCTACCCAAGGATCTTCTCCTCCTCCCTCCTCTCTGGCTCTGACCGACCGATCTTCAAGTCTTGATCGAACTTCGCCTCTGCCCGAGGATCTTCTCCTCCTCCCTCCTCTTCGGCGTCGACCGACCGGCCCTAAGCCCCGATCGATCGAGGTCCACCTCCGCCCGAGGTATTGCACCATGCATCATCTTATAATTTGTGCCACCATTTTAGCTCTTGACTCATACCACAAATACTTTTCACTAGGTATTGTTGGACATATGGGTGTTAAAACTTTCTTGATCCATACTGTAAATGTTCTTAGGAATGCTGATGATTTTATAAGTCTAGCTATAAATTCGTAGTACTGTGTCACCATAAATCTCGAATTTGATTTGAATTCTTTCTATTTTTTCGATGAATTACTTGGAAGAAACCTGGCAAGGTCCATGCTACTCCTCTGCATCAAGAAACAGAGGTTCATATAACTGAATCATCTCATTGATCTGAACACCATTTGATCCAAAACAGAGGAACCTCAAGTTTGGCTTCGTTTCGTATATAGAACATCCACCCAAAGACATTACCTCCATTGAACTTGAGCCTCTGGAGCACCTTCACATGTTGCAAGGATCGCTAAAGCTTGAAAAAGATCCTCATGCTTCTTTCCCTCCGTGAAGCCCAAAACATCCCAGAAATTGCTCCATCCTACGACTGCTCAAGTACAGCTTATAATAGTTACATAATAAAATAAAACTACAACTACTACTATATAGTGCTCGTATTCACAAAACATGAGCAGCGAGTAACCTTTGTCGTTCTTGGCTGTAACAACAGCATCCCCCAGATGACTCTTCCCTCAGATCATTCTATCCACATTTTTCTTATCTCATGGCATCATCAAAGGCTTCAATATCACTCATAGGTTCAATGAATAGATATGCTGTTATGCTTTTAAGTTCCTTTTTTTCTAATTTCAAATAGACAGAGACTCTGATTTTAAGGTGACAATTGTGGTTGTCCGACTTTCCTGTCAGAACAAATTGGCTGCAGGTGTTTCTCGGAACGCCCCCATCATGAATTAAATTGGGTGCAAGTTTTTCCTCCCTGGAAAATGATGTGAGGAGACTGGGAGCCTATGGACAACTAGAAAGACTTTGACTCTCTTTTTTTTTGATAGGAAATTACGAGGACTTTGACTCAAGACTTCCATGCCATGATTGCCCACTGACCACTCATGATTCTGTTTTGATTTGTTTTCATGCCTGCTTGGTGGTAGAGATGACAAAACAGTTTCTCCATGGTATCCATGCGCTCCCTGCATTACGGTGTACCGCCGCTTTTGCTCTATTGATGTGAAAGGCTCTGACATTTACCAAGCCTTTTCAATTGCCTGGAAATCTGCAGGTTTCTTATAAGTTCTAATCCTTCTTGAGGGAGGGGGTCCCTTTACAGAATCTTTTGCTGGCTTGTGACCGGAGCCAGTGTTTTTTCTTTAATTTTTGTTCTTTTTTGTGGGCAGGAGTGTTAGACTTGGTCAGACAAACTGTGAGGATCCGTGCGGACGTATATTTGGTCCCACATCGGTTATTCGCTGGGTAGATCTTGGGTACTTATACAGGATCAAGGAACCCAAATAATACCTTCCGGTTAGCCATTTTGGGTGAGGTCCTGAGTTGTTACAAATGGTATCAGAGCGGATTCGGCCCATAACCTATGTTGACTAGGGGACACTGCAGCACGGATCCATGGGGCTGACCATGGGCCAATCATAGTGTTTGTGATTTGATTTGAATAGATATGAACGCTTAGCCTGACGAGGAAGTCAGGGCTTGAATGGGGGGAGCATGTGAGGACCCGTGCGGGCGTGTGTTTAGTCCCACATCGGTTATTCGCTGGGTAGATCTTGGGTACTTATACAGGATTAAGGAACCCAAATAATACCTTTCGGCTAGCCATTTTGGGTGAGATCCTGGGTTGTTACACAAACCGAGTAAGCATTGTCTATTTGGTACAATATTTGACATTTCTAGGATGAGTCCTTTTGACCCTTCTGACAGAAACCCAGGGGTGCCTTCATGGTTTCTAGGGTGCTTGACCCAGCTTGCATGATAGAAGTGGTCCACCAACCCCTGCACAGAAGTTTGAGGTGCTATCCATTTAGTACATGCTTCTTCTAGCCTATGATCCTTAACTAGCTTCATGTTCTAGATTGTAAATGATAAATCATTTGTTAATTTAGCCCAGTCAAACTTAGTTATCACTGCAGTAATGTCACACCAGTCTCATTTTTTTTACTATGAGTAAGGAAAAAATAGAGCTTTCCTTTTTATGCCATCCTTTTTCGTACCCTAATTTTGTTTATCTTTTTTTATAAAAATCGCAGTTTAATCGGTATTTAAATAGAATGGACAAAAGTTGGATAAATAAGTCGATATCCAGTATCGAATATTTGGATGGAGTTCAAAATTTCATTAAATTGGCTTTTGAGAAATCTAATATGAACGGAAAAATTTTATGTACATGTCAAAAATATGTAAACGGTTCTTCTCTTGATCTAAAAACTATTGAATAACATTTGGTGTGAAATGGTTTTCTAAAAAGTTATACTGAATGGGTACTTCATGGAGAGTCCATTGCCGTCTCTATATAACCAACCCTCTTATTTAGAACACACCTTCAATTTTGGATCTAGTAACATAGAATGAAATCCTATAGGAGTAGATGATATAAGGGTCTTACTCAGATATGCTCTTAGACATAGTATTAGAAATTTAATAGATTTCAGTGGAGGACATGAAGCAGCCATAATAGGTGATGAACGTACAATTACTGATCAGTTCATGCATGTTGAGGAACCTATACATTCTGATGACATAGCTTGATATGATAACTTGGTTAAAGATTGTGATCAAGAACTGTAGATAACGGTATTGATCGTCATCTGATGCAACGAATTAGGGTAGCCGATCAAGAGGGCTGAAAGTCCTTAATCAAGTTTTTTAGGATCGGTTGCATGCAATGGTCAACTATGTCCGCTCAACTATACGAAGTAGAATGAAATGCTTTCTTTATATAAAGTTGAGTTTTTTAGACTTATACAGGTAATGAATTGAATTTGTTCTTGTTAATTTGATACCTCCTGTATATTAATTTGCTTACTATCATAAATTTAATTTTTGATTTGATATTATTATAATATTCTGTATCTTGGTGTAGAGTAAGTTTGTACTCCCCTCAGAGAGCTATGATTGGGTACTAAAGTTCCTCAACCGCAAATGAAAAGAATATAAGGCGAAGTTGAAGACGGACTTCAAGCACGAGGGTATAATAGAAGAGGAGGTTTCTCGTATTTGTCCTTCTGATGTATATCCTAAGCAGTGGAGGGAGCTTATTCACTACTGGTTTTCTGAAAGAGGACATGTTGTGTAACTAACCTAGCTCACTCTCTTCCGCGTGAGGGTTAATGAAGAATGAATGAGTTCCCATATCTTTCCTTACCGAAAAGTCAAAGATCCTCATACATAAAGTCTGACTATTAGTCTTGCTGTTCTTTCAAATCCCCGGCCTCGTCCCCCTCGGAGGGATTAGTTTGTTCCGAAGTTTCTCCGATCGGAGTTGTGTCGGAGAAACTTCCTTCCCTATCCCTATAGTTTATAGTCCGTTACCCCCCTTCGGCCTGTGGCCTCGTCCCCAGACCGCACTCGAGGCAGAGAGCACTTGAAGACTTTCCTTCCTTATTAGGATGTAGATCGAGATCGAGGGTAAGAAGCTCCAACTCAAGTTCGATAATGACATTTTAGCATAAATGGCAGAGGAGTTCAGGTATTGGATGCCATCTCTAAGGGAGGGGTCAGTGGTTGGGGCTCGACTGGATGGCATTGGTAGCTATCTTGCCTTCCTCCATACAGTACGGCGCGCTCCTGTCACCCCCGGTGGCACGGTATGCCTCCGTTGATCTGTTCTGACAATACAGATGAATGTCTCCTTATCCCCCGTCAGTCGAACCACCGAATCATGATCACTCCGAGCAAACCCTGCCTTGCATTTGTGAATGGAATCCCCCAAGAAGGGTTAGAATGGCAGTTCCGGCTCCTTGGGAAGTACCAAATAAATGACTACTCGAATAAGGGTTTTGAGCATAAAGATTCCTGGCTCGGATCCAAACAAGAGCAATGAAAAGTGCCTCCAACAGAGGAGGGAATTCCCCATAAAATCTGACCATCAAATGCATGGCGATGGTCTTGAGGTATTGGCCGACAAAGAGAGGATCAGACGAGCGAGAAAGTTGACGTATCGCTTTACAAGTGCTCTAGCGAAAGAAAAGAATTTAGAATGCTAAAATGACTTCTAAAAATAGGATAGGAAGATTCTTTTCCATTTATTTAGCAAGAAAAAGTGTGATTCAGAGGGAGAAGAAGCGGCAGAAATTGGAATAGAAATATCATTTGATTCGTCGATCTTCAAAACCTTTTCAAGCGAAGAGTATCTAGACTTATAGTCTGTGAGACCAAGCCAGACGGAGAGTCAGTCCTTCCTTCCCATTCTACGCGTGTCAAGTTGAAGAAATGAATGCAGCTTCATTCTTTTGCTGGTTTACATTCTTAAGGTTGAGGGGCACGAGGCCGTAGGCCGAAGGGGGGTAAGAATCCTATAAAAGATAGGAAGGGGAGGGGGTTCGGGGGAGGGAAAACCTTCCCTTCCCCAGAAATCCTTAAAGTTTCCCGAACCTAAGTTTGTGAGGTTCGGAAAATGGAACAAAATGAGATTTGATTGTTCCCTCATTGAGGATTACGGTAATCGTGGTGCCGCCCAGGGGCAATAGGGGACCAATGCGCGGTCTATGTGCCTAAAGCGCAACCTTCCTTTTTTTTATTGCTGGTATATATCGACGGCTGAAGATAATTCATCAGAAACCTATTCTTAAACTCTGACACCTATGAAATTCTTTTTCTTCTATGCGG
>NW_024068959.1:0-80937 GCF_009389715.1 Phoenix dactylifera | reverse complement strand
TTTTCCGTGCCGTCAACGTTGCAGTGGAAACATTTTCCCTTGTCATTAGCCCTTTTCTTGTGAACTTCCTTCTTAGGCTTCTTTTCTTTCTTTTGCTTCTTAGCAGGCTTCTTTTTCTTTCAAGTAGACTTTCTCTTGGAACCAGAAGTCAGCTCAGCAGCCAGAACAGAGCCCCTTGAACCTTTCAAGGCCCCTTCAGCAGTTACCAACATATTCAACAATTCGGTCTTTGTGCATTCAATTTTATTCATTATGGTAGTTTACTATAAACTGACCAAATGAATCAGGAAGGGATTGCAGGATCAGATCTATCTGCAGTTCCTTATGCATGGATATACCGAGCTTCTCAAGTTCCTCGAGGTCCTTGATCATAGTCAAACAGTGATCGTGGACAGACTGCCCCTCACGCATCTTTGCCTTGAAGAGCCTCTTGGACACTTCAAAGCGTGCAGTGCGGCTCTGCTCACCATACAACTCTTGCAGATGAGCCAGTATTTCCCTAGCAGTCTTTATGTTCTCATGCTGGCATTGAAGTTCGTTAGTCATGGATGCCATGATGTAGCACTTGACCCTAATGTCGTCATCAGTCCACTTCTGATGCGTCTCACGCTGATCATCGGTAGGACGTGCTGGTAGCCTAGGGATATCATTTCTCGAGCACATACCCTATTTTCTCACAATTCAGAACAATTTTCAGGTTCCTAAGCCAGTCTTTATAGTTGGTTCCGGTCAGTCTGTTGGTCTCAAGGATTCGGGTCAAAGGGTTTTGAAGCTGACATTGTGATCTGTAGAGAGTAAAGATTCTAGTTAGACTTTGTACTTGAACTTAATTTGTTCTAGAGACTTTTAAAACAAATATGCTTCCACTATTTTCTCGAATCCCTCATACTCCCCTGATGGAGAAACGAAAACCCTACGCGACTAGAATTTTTAGTGGGTACTGCCGGTCTCACCGATTTACATGCCGCCTCACCTAACAGTTATTGGTGACATATAAATAGATGAGTGTACAACTCTTGTACAATGCTTCTCAAGCAAATTGCAGTGGTACTTGGTCTCTAAGTCATGAAGACCTCACCTAACAGTTATTGGCCCCATTACTTAGTTTAAGTCAGACCCACCATATAACCGCAGAAATAAAGTCGTCATTGGGTCCTCACCTAACAGTTATTGGTGCCCAACCCCACCTTTACCCCACAACATCTCATGTCTAATAGAGAGGTCCAGTCCTCCGATGCAACTTGCCCACTGTGTCCAGCCGAGACAAATCAACGTCGGAAAGACCTTAGCAGCTCTACTACGGTGGAAGACCTACGGACTTAATATTGCATAATCAAGTCTTAGTGTTTGCAACTTGAGTTCTTCATAAGAGGTAATCGAACAATTGGCCAGGTAAGCAGGTGGAGGCTCCCCTTACTCAGAGAGTAAGGTCCTAATTAAGTAACCACCTTATAGGCTTGCCTAGACACCAAATAGATCAATTAATCTAATATGACTAACTCATGTTGGTTCACCCTCGACTGATTAGGGAGGTTTCGATTTAGGTCTCACTCGATCGCGTATTCACATCTCATGCAAATATAAATCTACCCGCATAAACATAAGCATTAACATCCAGGCATTTATCAAAAAAAAATTAAAAGGTGATGATCATGGATCCAGGATGGGGTCATTTTACAAGCACATGCACGTCAATTGGTTTGATCGTCTTCAACTCTTGACCGATCTTGATCCTCTAGGTCCAATTGTGATCAACTTCTTGATCCATCTTCAATCAACCCTTGATCTCGATCCGCGCATGTTGAGCTTGTTGATGTACATATCGATCAACCATCGACGTTGCAACACACATCACAGATTACATCCCAGATTGCTTTTAAAATTAAATAAAAATAAAAATAAAATTACAACCCTTTCCATGAGACACGCAGGTCTCTAATACATGAATTTAAGATGCACGCAGGCATCTGAAAATTAAAATTACATGCATCACAGAACATCGCAGAACATTTCAGCACATTCAAAGGGTCCATCTGTTGGGAACCCGCCCATGCCGCTGATATTTCAAAAAATTTTCAGATGGCAGCGGAATCGGCATGCACGGGTTCGTCGTTCATCGCATGAACGTTGTTTCGAGACCTTTCGTAATTAGGTAAGAATTAAAACTTTTAAAACTAATAGGAGGATCAAATCTTCATCTTGCGCAGGTAGATGATCACCGCAAATCTGAATTCGTGGTTTTGGAAGAGGGTTCGTTTGAAGCCGTTCAAACGTCCGGCCTCTACGGGTATCCACACGAAGCAGAGAACCGATCAAAGCTTTCTTGTCTTCCCGGGGTGCTAGCTCCCTTGCAAAGACTCCTTTGATGGCTGATCTCTTCTCTTTCTTCAACTCTTGAAAGTGCTTGAGAGGAGGAAGAAGAAGAAGGAAACTCAAGGAAGAAGAACACAGCTTCTGCAGCCTTCTTTCTTTTCCCTGCGTTGGAAGAAGGATTGGGAGGAAGAGGAAGACGCCAACGCTTGGACCTTGCTCTTCCTTTGCTTGCGGCTGAACCAAGAGAGGAGAGGGGAGGGTGGCGCAGCAAGAGGAGGATGAAAAGCTCTCTCAGGGCGCCGGCCTCTAGTCCTCTTTAAAAAGGGATTGGAGCTCCTAACTTTTAGGAGTTCCAATGACAACCTACCAAATAAGAAGGGGGCGCCGGCCCTAGCTCCTCTCTTCTTGTCGCCCCAAGCATTTGGAGAGGGGCTGATGCCCCTCTTAGTTGGTTAACCTAATCCTCTTCCAAAGAGGATTAGGTGCCTCTCTCATGGTTTCATCCTAATCTAATTAGGATTGGCCAAATTGGGTTCAATCTATGCTAGTCCTAATCCAATTAGGACTTGAATGAACCATGACTCATTTGAACTCTTCAATCCTAATCCAATTAGGAGTCATGTTGATTCATTAGATTAATAATTAATTAGGACTTAAGGAATCCTAATCTAATTAGGATTTGTTTAATTCTAGTCCTAATCCAATTAGGACTCTAATTTGAATCCAAAGTCCTAATCCGATTAGGACTCTAGGAATCCTACTCCAAGTAGGAATCCAATTTTGTTTCAAAACTCCTAATCTCATTAGGATTGAGGAATCCTATTCCAAGTAGGAATCCCAGTCCTAATCCAATTAGAACTCTAGGTATCCTACCCGAAGTAGGATTCTTGTTTCAAGTCCAATTAATTAATTCCTTTTTCCTTCTTCAACTTCTTATCAATCAAATTGATTTCTTGTGATTCCTAATCACGATTTCAACCATCGGATCGGTCAATACTTCTAGTGTGTGTGACCCCATAGGTTCTATTCTGACTGGTAGTGAGATATATTGTGATCTCTATCTCAATATCATTGAAAACTCCTTTCAATGGGTTGGAACGATTCCAACTCAACTCATTAGGGTTTATCGATCATCAAGATAATCCCTATGAGTCCCACCATCCACCAGTGACACCTAGCAGCATGTAGTGGCTACCCAGCAGAATGGAATGATGAACCTCTAGGTGCAGTTAACGTGTGATACAGTCCTACTATCGTGGATCCCTACAGGACGGAGGTCATGGACAACTCGTCAAACCCCATCGTCTGTCATATGTCAAGATTTATTCGACTTGAGTTCGATAGTGGAAAACTCTTTTTCCACTTTATATCACTACCCTGGCCAAGGTCTTAGAACTCAGTCTAACAAATTACATAGGATCACTCCTCTTCTATCAAGGTCGATAGATTCCTTATAGGTGCATACCCTACTCCTACAGTGAACTTACTGCAGCCAATCTACACTGCATGGACCCATATGGCTAGAGACCATGTATGTGTGCAGTCAAACTACAATAACCTCACTGTGAGTAGCCGAAGCACCGCAGGTCAAAGGACCAGTCACACTACTGCAACATCAAGCAAGTCACTGACGAGTGGATAGACATCCAAGTGACTTCTTGTCTTGGTCACGCTCAGTACCCTTATTCTCTAACAAGCACCTGCACTATCACTTCAGTGTCCCCACACTGTGGACTCAAGTCTCGTCCATCCAGAAGAAAAGTGATCTGTGCACTGATCGGATCGATCACCGTCCTCGTGATGATCCATTGATCAGGAGCATTTAGAAATTAATCACCAATGATACATGGCTCAAATTCTCAACTCTTGAGAATATGTATCATTATCTTATTAATTCCTTGGACGATTCATAGACACATAAATAATATGAATGAAAAGATGCCTTTTATTTATTCAATAATAAATAGTCAAGTACAAAATTATGTTCCTAGAATCAACAATGTGTCAGCCAAATTGGCTTCTAGGGCATACATCTAACACCATCTATGATCATCACCATACGCATCACATGCATAAAAATTATTTTTCAGATCTGATATTTAACTGATTATTTCATCTCACGACTTGCTGATCATGCTAGATTTGACTCTAAATATTTGTAATCACATTATCAAAACTTTAAAATCATTAATCTAAGCATCTAAAAATTAGTATGCAAAAAAATCAGCAAGCTGAAAATTCTGCATACATAAATTTCAGCAAGCATAATCCCTTAAATTTCAGATCTAAAATGCCTTGAAAAATTTAATTCTAATCTTAATCTACATAACCATGGCTCTGATACCACTGTTAGGATCCCTCATATGCCATAAAAATTCGAAATAATTTTCAGATTGCAGCGGAAAAACATATGCGGGATCCGTTCATCGCAATGAACGTATTTTAAAACCTTTCATTTGTAGATAGATTAGAATTAAATTATTTTAAACCATTTTAAAATCATTAAGAAGATCAGATCTTCACCTTGTGCGGGTAGATGGTCTCCGCAAATCTGATTTACGTGGTATTTGATCAAGGCTCAGTGGAAGCCGCACACGCGTCCGGCCTCTACAGGTATCCACACGAAGTACTGACTCGATCGAAGCCTTTGGATCTCACCGGGGTGCTAGCTCCCTTACAGAGATGGGTATGGATGGCTGAAGTCCTTTCCTTTGAATCAACCTTTGATTGGCTTGAGAGGAAGAAGAAGAAGGATGGATTTAGGAAGAAGAAAACAAGACCCGCAGCCTTTCTCTTTTTCTTCCTTTTTTTGGGAACCAAGATGAAGAAGGAAGAGGGTGTCCCAAGCTTTTCTTTTTCTTCTCTTGATTGTGGCTCAAAGGAGGAAGATGGAGGAGGGTGCTCACGTTTGGAATGAGGAGAAAAACTATTTTCTTGGCCGAAATCCCATGCTCCTTTTTGAAGTATTAAGGGATAAAGATGAGTTCCTATTTTTTAGGAACTCATTCTGTTGCCCAGATAGACAACCCAAGAGGGGGGGGTGAATTGGGTTTTAAAATAATTTAGATAATTTAAAACGTTATGGATGATTAATTAAAAACTATTGCAAGTTATTTAATTAATTACTATGTGCTGTGAGTAATATGAAATGAGAAGAAGGAGAGACAATCAATCACAAACACAAGTTTTATAGTGGTTCGGAGCTAACCCTTGCTCCTACGTCCACTCCCCAAGTCTCACTTGGGAATTCACTATAATCCCCTTGGATTACAGCCGGTTGTTTTCCAAGCTCACAACCAAACTTGTTGTTTTACGAGCTCACAACGAACTCGGTCGGTTTTCCCAGGCTCACCGACTAGAACCACCCCCGATTGTTTTCCCGGGATCACAATCGAACCCTTACACACGTTGGTTTTAACTCGGCTCACCAACCAACCTCAATCCCCTTGATTCAATCTCCGATTGAACCAAGTAAATACAAGTTGTAGAAAGAAAACAGAAAATGAGCTTCTCAAAAAGCAGATGAAAACAATATGAACAATAAATGAAGTTAAGAAGCCTCAAACGCTTTTAGATTGGAGATGAGGAATGGCTTCTTAAACTTCTGGTCTCCTCTTGAAAGAGTAGTCGACTTGAATGCAGGAGAAGGAGGCTTTAATTGCTGGGAAGATGTAGTTGGAAGCAGTAAAGGCAGATCTTCCTCTTTTTCGTTGAAGAGCACGTTGCAGAGCTTGAATGCTTGATTAGTTGGAGTGAAATAGTTGTTCTCTTTCTTGCTACAGTCCTCTGTGGCTATTTAAGCCAACCCCCACGTAAACTAGCCGTTAGAGTGCTTTTTCTGCCCGTTCTGAACACTCTGCGCAGCCTGACAATATGACCGTTGGTGGGTTGGAGTCGACTCGCGCGATCAGGAGTCGACTCGGCTGTAGCGGGAGTCGACTCAAGCTTTTCCGGAGTCGACTCGGCAACTGTTCCAAATTTGAATTAAAGTTGCCTTCACGACTGGGAGTCGACTCGTCTTGACCTGGAGTCGACTCGTCAACTTCTGGAGCTGACTTGGCAATTTTGGAGTCGCCTCATCCACTGAAGTCCGTGGATCCAATTTTGAATTTTGTCCACTCGAGTCGACTCGACTGTCCTGGGAGTCGACTCGAATCTCAGAGCCCGAACTTTCGATCCTCTGTCTTTTGGCTCGTCCAGTCTTGGAGTCGACTCGGCTCTCAGTTTCCGAAAGATGGTCTTCTGCCTTTTGACGTGAAGCTGTCTTGGAGTCGACTCGAGCTGTCTGGGAGTCGACTCGAATCTCAGAGGCAGTAACTTGGTTTTCTGTCTGTCTTGGGGTCGCGGTGTCTTGGAGTCGACTCGCGTATTGCGGGAGTCGACTCGAATCTCAGAGTCCATAAAATGGTCTCTGACTTTCTTTGTGTACCGCTGAGAGTCGACTCTTGCTTTCTTTGGAGTCGACCTGTCAACCATCGGAGTCGACTCGCGTTCCACTGGTGTCGACTCGAATCTCAGACCCGAAAACTGCTCTCTGACTTTTCTGCCTGTGACTGCTTGGAGTCGACTCTTACTTCCCTGGAGTCGACTTGGTGAACATTGGAGTCGACTCGCGCACTTCAGGAGTCGACTCGTTGACAGGTTCTGAGTTGATCCTTTCTGTTCTTCTGTCTGTTCTCAGTCGGAGTCGACTCGTACTCATCTGGAGTCGACTCGAGCTCGTGCCAGTGAACTTGATACGCTTGGAGTCGACTCGTGATACTCGGGAGTCGACTCGAGTCTCAGACATTGGTTCAAACAGACTCCTTAACTTATCCAACAATTATGAACCAAGTCTTGGGACACTTAGACAGGATTTTCACTGAAACACTCAATTGAATTCATTAGTAATTAAAAGATATACTCAAATGCTTTGAGCTCATCAAAATCAAATGGGGTTTTAATCAATCACTCCACAATCTCCCCCTTTTTGATGATGACAAAACATTGAGTATATGTAAAATGAATTGCTCAATAAATAATGAAATAAAATCCATAAATGAATTCAAATGTCTGGTAATTCAATTTATCCAAGCTTGAAAGAAGTGAAACATTAAATTTCGGAGTTAAAGCTCCCCCTTTCATTTGGAATTATATAAGCCTTCATATTATGCAATCAATTGTTTGGCTTATATGTCATTAATAATTTAGTTTGATTAAAATTCAGATTCTCCCCCTCAACATATGCATTCAACTATGTTTTGATTCTCTGAATTTCCTTTTAATGCTTTGAAGTTTTTGAACTGAATTTTTTGGTTTTTAGAGGAAAAATCTGTCAATTTGTTCATGAGTAGGATTTAGCTAATCTCCGAATATCCCTTGAATAGATTCTGGAGATTACTCCATTAGGAGCCCCAAAAGAGAGATAATGAGCCTCGAGGTACCGAATCCACTTAGAACAAATTTGTGTGTGTTTTTAAGAGTTTATCTTTTTATTGATTTCTTTTACATATTTTATCCATGTTTCTCCCCTTTTACATATTTTATACATATTTCTCCCCCTTTTTGTCATCATATCAAAAAGGAGGTAATCACACACAATCAATGGCACAAATGGCACAACCAATCATCAAATGGCACAGAAATGAAGATAAGATGTCTACTCATTGTATTGATATGAATGTGAATACATTTGAGCATACAATAAGTAAAGCAAAATAATACAAAACAAAACAAAGAGAACATCTATGGTCTCCTCGAGGATGAAGATCCCCCCCTCGAGGATGTATCTCCCCCTCTCGATGAGGTGGCTCCTCCTCTCGAGGATGTGGCTCCTCCTCTCGAGGATGGTGCTCCTCCTCTCAATCGGCTCTGCTCCATGAGGAGGGTGACTGCATCTGTAACATGTCCGAGCTGCGTGATAATAGACGTAGTGGCTCTGCTATGTGTAGTGGAGAGCTCAGTCACCGACGTCTGAAGCCCAGTCACTGACGTCTGAAGTGCGTCCAGCTTGTCGATGAGTACATTCGACAAGCGCTCGGCCCCCTCGGTGGTGGTGTGCATGTCACGACCTATGTCCTCTCGCATCTGTCGAGTGGTGCTCGTGACCTCACTCATGCTCTGGAACTGGGCCTGGACCAAACTCCGGACATTGTAGATCTCTTCCCGGACATGAGCCGTCATGTCAGTCACGGCTGTCAAGGAAGGGACCAACTGAGAAGATACGGGTGCAGGAGTGGGAGCAGGCACCGCACCTCTGAGCTCCCGAAGCAGCTCATCCCTCACCTCTCTGACTATCTCCTGTCGCAGCTCCGGAGCTGCTCAGGATCAATCCGGACCGCCATAGTGGGTGGTGCCGAGGAGGAAGGTCCGGCGGAGGTGGTAGGAGCAGGAGGAGTGGATGGAAGGTCTGGATGGTCTGGAAGGTCTGGGTAGTCTGAATCGGGCTCAGGACTGGGTGAAGGTCTGGTGGTCTGAGCGGTGAGGGTAGACTTCCTAACCCATACCCCCTCTCTCTTCCGAAACCCCATCCTGTGTAGGGTCCCCGCACGCGTGCGATCAGTCCATCGCAAAGCGCGAAAGGGCTCCTCCTCAGGAATGGGAACCTCGTACTCCCTAAACAGAAGGGTGAATATCATGCCATATGGGAGGGTGAGCCTAGGTCTATCTAGGGGCTCACACATGTATCGATATATGAGTTTAGGGAAGTTGATTGGGGTGTCATGAAGCATATAGAACATAAGAGCTAGGTCCCTCTCATTTACAAAATCAAATCTCCCTGTCTTAGGGAAGATGGACCTAGACAGTATACTCAAGAGGATCCGCATCTCAATCGGTAGTGAGCTGGCGGATGCCTCGTCTACGGGTGACTGGGGTGGATGCCCGAGAACGGCCGTAAGGGCCTCAACTCTGTCCTCGGGATGTGTGGGAGCCACCCCTACTAGTGGAAGGTGGAGGATGTGGCCAATAAGATCCTCCGTGACAAACACAGGGACACCGGCTACTGTGCCCTCGATACCCCCATCTCCCTGATGGACGGTACCGTAAAACTCTCTAACGAGCCCTGGATATGTGGGGAGGTCCAATGTAAGGAAGAACTCTAAGCCCTGGACCCTAAGTCTTTCACCTATGGTGAACCCTTCCCGGGAGAGGAAGTCGAAATCGACATACCTCCCGGTGGAAACGACCTTCCCGGCCAATGGCCTCGCGGGAACCGCCCTAGGCGGGGAACGAGCCGGAGGTGGATGCCTCGCGGGATCGTGCCGCGCCTTGGAGCGCCGCTCGGGACCGGCCTCGGGACGGGACCTCTTCCTAACCACGGTCTTACGTGGCATTTTGACCTAAAATGGAATGAAGAACCTAAAGGACGGAGAAGGGTCGACGGAGGAAGCTTGGGACGGACCGGAGACGACCTAGGAACGGACGAAAACCCTAAGAACCGGTGAAAAATCGACGGAAAAAGGGTTGGAGACGATCGGGGACGACCTAGGAGTCGGCTCTAGGGCTTTTTGAACAGTGGCGGCTTGAGAGAAAAGTGTTTTCGAAACGACAAATCTAGGGTTAAAAAGTCGGATCCCGACTGCGAGTCGACTCCACTGAGTCGCGAGTCGACTCGACCTCGAGTCGACTCCAGAATATGCGCGAGTCGACTCTCCTTATGCGCCTGTAGGCCTCGAGTCGACTCCCGACAATATGCGAGTCGACTCCCCCTCTGCTGCCATCTTTGCGAGTCGACTCCCGCCAATGCGCGAGTCGACTCCCCCTTAGGAGCCGGCTCTGTAACTTACTCGAGTCGTCTCTAACCTTGGCACGCACCTAAAAATCATGCTATAATCGTGCCAAATGAGGGAAAATCACCTAATTAAGATCTGATTTGATGATCATTGAAAAGGAACTCTATTTTAACCACATTGTAATCATCAAAATCAATGAATCTAGTGGAAACTACCACTAGGATGGATCAATCACTCCTAATCCCCTCCTAAGCACACTAAACCTCTCTTCACTTAGGGGTTTTGTAAAAATATCTGCTAATTGATTATCAGTACAAACAAATTGGAGTGTCACATCACCATTCAATACATGATCTCTTATGAAGTGATGTCTTATCTCAATGTGTTTAGTTCTTGAATGTTGAATTGGATTTTTAGTTAGATTTATGGCACTTGTATTATCACAATTAATGGAAATTTTATCTTGTTTAATGCCATAATCTTCTAACTGTTGTTTAATCCATAAGATTTGAACACAACAACTCCCGGCTGCAACATATTCAGCTTCTGCAGTGGATAATGCAACCGAGTTTTGTTTCTTGCTAAACCATGAGATAAGGTTTTCTCCTAGAAATTGACACGACCCGCTGGTACTTTTTCTATCAAGCTTACATCCAGCGAAGTCTGAATCTGTGTATCCTATTAAGTTTAGGCTAGATTCTTTAGAGTACCATAGCCCTATGTTCTTAGTTCCTATTAAGTATTTAAAAATTCTCTTAACTGCAGCTAGGTGTGTTTCTTTAGGATTAGCCTGATATCTAGCACACATGCACACACTAAACATAATATCAGGTCTACTTGCAGTAAGATACAGTAAAGATCCTATCATACCTCTATAAAGTTTTTGATCTACAGATTTACCTGATTCATCTTGGTCTAATTTGCATGATGAGCTCATGGGGGTGCTGATTGATTTGTTTTCCTCCATATCAAACTTCTTGAGCATCTCCTTGATATATTTAGCTTGATTGATGAAGATGCCTCCTTCAGACTGTTTGATTTGAAGCCCGAGGAAGTAGTTCAGCTCTCCCATCATGCTCATCTCAAACTCACTCTGCATCAAATCAGCAAACTCTTCGCAGAGGCGATTGTTAGTAGCACCGAAAATGATATCATCAACATAAATCTGTACTAATAACATATCCTTATTTTGCTTTTTCAGAAATAATGTTGTATCTACATTTTCCCTAGAGAATTCATGTTCTAATAGGAATTTGCTAAGCCTCTCATACCATGCTCTAGGTGCTTGTTTTAAACCATAAAGTGCTTTATTTAGTTTATATACATGATTGGGATATTGATGATTTTTAAAACCAGGAGGTTGTTCTACATATACCTCCTCATTAATATACCCATTTAAAAAAGCATTTTTTACATCCATTTGATATAGTTTGAAGTCCTTAGAGCATGCATATGCTAATAATAATCTAATAGCCTCAAGTCTAGCTACGGGAGCAAAGGTTTCATCAAAATCTATGCCTTCTTCTTGATTATAACCCTTTGCTACTAGTCTAGCCTTATTCCTTATAACAATTCCATTTTCATCTAACTTATTTTTATATATCCATTTAGTACCTATAATTGGATATTCAGAAGGTCTCTCTACTAGATTCCACACTTTGTTTCTAGTAAATTGGTTTAGTTCTTCTTGCATTGCATTTATCCAATTTACATCATTTTCGGCTTCTTCTATATGTTTGGGCTCAAAGTGTGAAACAAAAGCTAGATGGTTATTCAAATTCCTAAGGGATGCTCTAGTCCTAACGGGTTGAGATGGATCATCTAGAATTAGTTCCTTAGGATGCCCATGAGCATACCTCCAAGCTTTAGTTAGCCCATGATCCACAATACCCTCTTGGCTTGATGATTCTCCTTCAATCAACTTTTGATTATTATCTTGAAATCCCATCTCATCTATCTTTTCTTCAAGTATTTCAACATCATCATCAAAATTAATCTTCTTACTTGACGAGATGTCACTAGAGTCATCAAAAACAACATGTATAGATTCTTCTATAACTAAGGTTCTTTTATTAAAGACTCTATAGGCTTTACTAGTTGTAGAATAACCTAAGAATATTCCTTCATCCGATTTAGAGTCAAATTTACCTAGATTATCTTTTCCATTATTATGAACAAAACACCTACATCCAAAAACATGAAAGTAATTAACTTTTGGTTTTCTGTTTTTCCAAAGTTCATAAGGTGTTTTCTTTATAATGGGTCTTAACAAAACTCTATTTAATATATGGCAAGAAGTATTAATGGCTTCTCCCCAAAAGTACTTAGGGAGGTTACTTTCACATAACATAGTTCTAGCCATTTCTTCTAGTGTTCTATTTTTTCTTTCCACAACTCCATTTTGTTGTGGTGTCCTAGGTGCTGAAAAATTATGGGTTATCCCCTTTTTACTACAAAACTCCTCAAATGACTGATTTTCGAATTCGGTACCATGGTCACTTCTAATAGCTATTACTGAGTTATCTCTAGCATTGGTTACTTCTTTATAGAATTTCTTAAAGACAGAAAATGCTTGATCCTTATGTGCTAGGAACATGACCCATGTGTACCTAGAATAATCATCTACAATGACTAGACCATATTTATTTCCACCTAGGCTTGTTGTTCTAGTTGGACCGAATAGATCCATGTGTAATAATTCTAGAGGTCTAGAAGTAGAGACACATTTTATGGATTTAAATGAGTTCCTAGATTGTTTGCCAAATTGACATGCTTCACATATTTTGTTCCTTTTAAATTTTAATTTTGGCAAATCTATCACGGAGTCTCTTTTAACTAGTTTAGTTATTGTGTCCATGCTTGCATGACCTAACTTACGGTGCCATAACCAACTAGCATCATTTTCTTTAGTTTCATTAACAACTAAACATTGGTTATGTTTTGCAAGATCTTCTAGGTCTACAACATATACATTTCCACGCCTAATCCCTTTAAAAACTAAACTATTATCATTAGGATTTGTTATAATGCATAGTGATGGTTTAAACATAACATCATATCCTTTATCACATAATTGACTAATGCTTAACAAGTTATGCTTAAGACCATCAACATATCTAACATTATCTATAAAAGTAGAAGGGGTGATTTGAACTTTACCAATACCAATGATGTGACCTTGGTTGTTGTCTCCAAAAGTCACAGCACCTCCCTTCTTAGCTTCGAGGGTGAAGAATTGATCTTTATCACCCGTCATGTGCCTTGAGCAGCCACTATCCAAATACCAGCAGTTTTTGTTGACCTTGGCTGCAAGACACTCCTACACAAGCAAATCATGTCATCTTAGGTACCCAAGTTTTCTTGGGTCCTTCATGGTTAGTCAAGTTGGTTCCTTTTGGAACCCATACCCTTTTTATTTTCCTTTTTGTTTTACTTTTCCTATAGTCACATACATTTACCTTATGTCCGATAGTTCCACAACAAAAGCAGGTTATTTTCTTAGTTTTAGTTTCCCCAGCTTTAACAAAGAAGTTACTAAGAAGTTTTTGTTTATTTCTTGGTTTATATCCTAACCCCGCTTTATTAAATACGGCTCGTTGACTATTAAGTATCATGTTTAACTTTTCAGAACTATAGGTAAATTTTTCAACTAAGGGTTTATATTTGTTAAGTTCTTTAGTTAGTGTTTGATTTTCTGCTTTTAGATCATTAAGTTCTTTTGTGAGATCCTTGTTTAGGATTTGTTTATGGTTTTTGGGTTCTAATGTTTCTTTATTTAGCCTTTCATTTTCTTTAGTTAAGGTATTAGTCTTTTGAGTTAAAAGTTTATTGCTTGTCTTAAGTTCCATATTTTCTTTGGTGATTAAGTCCTTATCCTTAACTAATTTATCGTACTTAAGTATGTATGATTGATTAGCTATTTTTAGTTCTTTATTCTTCAGATTTATTGCCTTATATTCTATCATTAATTCATTAAAAGCATCATAAAGCTCATCAAAAGTAAAATCTAAAGGTGATTCGGATGTTACCTCACTTTCATTGGCCATGAAGCAGAGATTGGCCTTTTCCTCTTGTTCCTCATCCGATGAAGAGGATGATGAGTCGGAGTCGGATAGAGTCGTGACAAGAGCCTTCTTCTTTTTGTACTTGCTCCCCTTTTTCAGTAAAGGGCATTCAGCTCTTATGTGACCCGGCTTCTTGCACTCGTAACACCCAATCCCCTCGTTTTCCCTTTTCTTACCTTTGTCCTTGCGGTAGAAATTTGAGGGGCCTCTCCTTTGATGATAGGACTTCTTGTGGTTGATGAATCTCTTGAACTTGCGCACAAGAAGAGCCTCACCATCATCTTCCTCATCCTCTTCTTCGTCACTGCTGCTACTGCAAGATAAGTCCTTGTTAGATGAAGTAGATTTTAGAGCTATTACCTTTTTCTTATGGGAGGACTCTTCCTCGTTGTGTTACTTCATGGTTAGCTCGTGCGTCATTAGGGATCCAAGAAGCTCCTCTAGTGGTAACTTGTTCAAGTCCTTGGCTTCTTGGATTGCCGTCACTTTAGCTTCCCACGACCTAGGTAGACACCGAAGGATTTTCCTGACAAGATCACTGTTAGTATAGCTCTTGCCAAGGCTTTTTAGGCCATTGACAATGTCTGTAAACCTAGTGAACATGCTAGTGATTATCTCATTAGAATCCATTCTAAATAGTTCATACTTATGAATCAGTATATTTATTTTGGATTCTTTAACTTGATTTGTGCCCTCATGGGTCACTTCAAGTCTATCCCAAATCTCTTTTGCAGAGTTGCAAGTAGAGACCCTATTGAATTCATTTCTATCTAAGGCACAATAAAACACATTCATAGCTTTAGAGTTTAGTTGTGCCTTCCTCATGTCATGTTCATCCCAATCCGTTTCTAGTTTGGGTACCTTGACACCATCTACATATATGGATGGGATGTATGGCCCATTTACTACAATAGTCCACATCTCATAGTCTTGGGCTTGGATGAATATTCTCATCCTAGCCTTCCAATATGAGTAGTCAGACCCATTAAAGAATGGGGGTCTTTGGGTGGACTGACCCTCAATGTGGGAAGATCCAAATGGGGTTGTCATTTCGATCTTTTACTCTTGGGTGGAAGAGTTTAGGCTCTGATACCACTTGTTGCCCAGATAGACAACCCAAGAGGGGGGGTGAATTGGGTTTTAAAATAATTTAGATAATTTAAAACGTTATGGATGATTAATTAAAAACTATTGCAAGTTATTTAATTAATTACTATGTGCTGTGAGTAATATGAAATGAGAAGAAGGAGAGACAATCAATCACAAACACAAGTTTTATAGTGGTTCGGAGCTAACCCTTGCTCCTACGTCCACTCCCCAAGTCTCACTTGGGAATTCACTATAATCCCCTTGGATTACAGCCGGTTGTTTTCCAAGCTCACAACCAAACTTGTTGTTTTACGAGCTCACAACGAACTCGGTCGGTTTTCCCAGGCTCACCGACTAGAACCACCCCCGATTGTTTTCCCGGGATCACAATCGAACCCTTACACACGTTGGTTTTAACTCGGCTCACCAACCAACCTCAATCCCCTTGATTCAATCCCCGATTGAACCAAGTAAATACAAGTTGTAGAAAGAAAACAGAAAATGAGCTTCTCAAAAAGCAGATGAAAACAATATGAACAATAAATGAAGTTAAGAAGCCTCAAACGCTTTTAGATTGGAGATGAGGAATGGCTTCTTAAACTTCTGGTCTCCTCTTGAAAGAGTAGTCGACTTGAATGCAGGAGAAGGAGGCTTTAATTGCTGGGAAGATGTAGTTGGAAGCAGTAAAGGCAGATCTTCCTCTTTTTCGTTGAAGAGCACGTTGCAGAACTTGAATGCTTGATTAGTTGGAGTGAAATAGTTGTTCTCTTTCTTGCTACAGTCCTCTGTGGCTATTTAAGCCAACCCCCACGTAAACTAGCCGTTAGAGTGCTTTTTCTGCCCGTTCTGAACACTCTGCGCAGCCTGACAATATGACCGTTGGTGGGTTGGAGTCGACTCGCGCGATTAGGAGTCGACTCGGCTGTAGCGGGAGTCGACTCAAGCTTTTCCGGAGTCGACTCGGCAACTGTTCCAAATTTGAATTAAAGTTGCCTTCACGACTGGGAGTCGACTCGTCTTGACCTGGAGTCGACTCGTCAACTTCTGGAGCTGACTTGGCAATTTTGGAGTCGCCTCATCCACTGAAGTCCGTGGATCCAATTTTGAATTTTGTCCACTCGAGTCGACTCGACTGTCCTGGGAGTCGACTCGAATCTCAGAGCCCGAACTTCCGATCCTCTGTCTTTTGGCTCGTCCAGTCTTGGAGTCGACTCGAACTTCCTTGGAGTCGACTCGGCTCTCAGTTTCCGAAAGATGGTCTTCTGCCTTTTGACGTGAAGCTGTCTTGGAGTCGACTCGAGCTGTCTGGGAGTCGACTCGAATCTCAGAGGCAGTAACTTGGTTTTCTGTCTGTCTTGGGGTCGCGGTGTCTTGGAGTCGACTCGCGTATTGCGGGAGTCGACTCGAATCTCAGAGTCCATAAAATGGTCTCTGACTTTCTTTGTGTACCGCTGAGAGTCGACTCTTACTTTCTTTGGAGTCGACCTGTCAACCATCGGAGTCGACTCGCGTTCCACTGGAGTCGACTCGAATCTCAGACCCGAAAACTGCTCTCTGACTTTTCTGCCTGTGACTGCTTGGAGTCGACTCTTACTTCCCTGGAGTCGACTTGGTGAACATTGGAGTCGACTCGCGCACTTCAGGAGTCGACTCGTTGACAGGTTCTGAGTTGATCCTTTCTGTTCTTCTGTCTGTTCTCAGTCGGAGTCGACTCGTACTCATCTGGAGTCGACTCGAGCTCGTGCCAGTGAACTTGATACGCTTGGAGTCGACTCGTGATACTCGGGAGTCGACTCGAGTCTCAGACATTGGTTCAAACAGACTCCTTAACTTATCCAACAATTATGAACCAAGTCTTGGGACACTTAGACAGGATTTTCACTGAAACACTCAATTGAATTCATTAGTAATTAAAAGATATACTCAAATGCTTTGAGCTCATCAAAATCAAATGGGGTTTTAATCAATCACTCCACACATTCTTATCCCTTTAGATGGCAAGCAAGGAGGGGCGTAGCCCCTTCCTTTTCTTTTCACGCAAGCACCAAGGGGAGGGGCGTGGGCCCCTCCCTCAAGTCCAATTAAATCCACCATTTAATCAAATTAAAGGGTGATGTAATTTGGGTTCATTTCATGAGTCCAATCCTAGTCAAAATAGGACTTGTATGGACTTATTTCAATTTCCTCCCAATCCTAATCTAATTAGGACTTAATTGAACCATGACTCTATTGAACTCTTCAATTCTAATTCAATTAGAAGTCATGAAATTAATTAGATTAAATTTAAAATTAATTAGGACTTAAGAAAATCCTAATCTAATCAGGACTTGTTCAAATTTCAGCCCTAAGACAATTAGGACTTTAGAAATCCTATTCCAAATAGGATTCTAATTTAATTTGAAATCCTAATCCAATTAGGACTTCATGAATCCCACTCCAAGTAGGACTCATGATCAAGTCCAATTAATTAAATCCAATTAATTAAATTAAATTGCAATCCGATTGCAATTAATCCTTCTTCTAACCACTAACTCTTAGCGGGTTTTCATTTATCAATCTAATTGATTATTTGTGATTCCTAATCACATTCAACCATCGGATCGGTCAATACCTCTAATGTGTGTGACCCCATAGGTTCTATTCTGACTGGTAGTGAGATATATTGCAATCTCTATCACAATATCATTGAAAACTCCTTTCAATGGGTTGAAACAATTCCAACTCAACTCATTAGGGTTCATCGACCATCAAGATGATCCCTGTGAGTCTCACCATCCACCAGTGACACCTAGCAGTATGTAGTGGCTACCCAGCAGAACAGAATGATGAACCTCTAGGTGCAGTTATCGTATGATACAGTCCTTCTATCGTGGATTCCTACAGACCGGAGGTCATGGATAACTCGTCAAACCCCGTCGTCTATCATATGTCTAGATTTATTCGACTTGAGTTCGATAGTGGAAAACTCTTTCTCCACTGTATTTACTGCCCTGGCCAAGGTCTTAGAACTCAGTCTAATAAATCACATAGGATCTCTCCTCTTCTATCAAGGTCGATAGATTCCATGTAAGTGCATACCCTACTCCTACAGTGAACCTACTGCAGCCAATCTACACAACAAGGACCCATATGACTAGAGACCATGTATATGTGCAGTCAAACTACAACAACCTCACTGTGAATAGCCGAAGCACCGCAGGTCAAAGGACCAGTCACACTACTGCAACATCAAGCAAGTCACTGACGAGTGGATAGACATCTAAGTGACTTCTTGTCTTGGTCACGCTCAGTACCCTTGTTCTCTAACAAGCACCTGCACTCTCACTTCAGTGTCCCTACACTGTGGACTCGAGTCTCGTCCATTCATAAGAAAAGCGATCTGTGCACTGATCGGATCGATCACCGTCCTCGTGATGATCCATTGATCAGGAGCATTTAGAAATTAATCACCAATGATACATGGCTCAAATTCTCAACTCTTGAGAATATGTATCATCATCTTATTAATTTCTTGGACGATTCATAGACACATAAACAATATGAATGAAAAGATGCCCATTTATTATTCAATAATAATAAAGTCAAGTACAAATTTATGTCCCAGAATAAATAATGTGTCTGCCAGATTGGCTTCTAGGGCATACATCTAACAACCCCCACTAACCAGATCATGTAGGTCTTGGGCGCTTACCTTCGACCTCCTAATCACTCTCTAGATCCTCCTATCCAAGATTTTTTCTATAGGGATCGGTAGTGCCAGGACTCTCTCAGCCAGCTGCTCCCAAAGGCATGTCGAATAAGACCCGCATTCCATCTTCTCTCCCCTAGGATGATCAGATCACAGACTTTACATCCAACCAGACACACCAAGTCGATCATGGTAGGCCACCAACCAAGTGGATGCTCTATCAGCCATCTGTCCTCCGGCACATCAATGGCATGTCCATCCTCTATCTCCCATCTAATCCAAGGGAGCACTATCGAGGCACATGCATAAATCTCCCTCCAGATGAAAGAACTGTGACGCCCAGTGCCAAAGTCGGGCACAGCGGCAGAGTCTCATACTTGGCCCTTATTAGAGTGCACCAAAGACTCCCAAGTTCTAGGAGGTATTTGGTCGCATATATGGCCGCAAGAATCTCTTGCCTCGCAATCAAGGAGTGAACACCCAGCCCACCGCTGCTAGTCGGCTGACAAACCACATCCCAAACCAGCAAATGAATGTTGCTCCTTCCCTCTCGCAAGCCCCAAATAAAACTCTTGAACATTTGCTCTAGATTCCTCAGCTGTGCCAGAGGCATGATGGTGTTGGATAGCAGATAAACCGAAATCGAGTTGAGTACTAACCGAACAAGAGTGACTCTGCCCATCATAGATATAGCACTTGCTTACAAACCCTCAAGCATGTGCCTGATGCTCTGCTCAATGGTGGAGCACTCTCCTCTACGAAGGCGACGACCAGTGTTGGAAACCCTAAGATATCTCATGGTACCCCTTACTCATCCACTTCTAGAATCTTCTTGATGGTGGCCTTCAATTTTGGCTTGATCCTCGAGCTAAAGCAAATAGCTAAATTGGCCAGATTGACCTGTTACCAGAAAGCTGCAGAGTACTCCTCTAAGATCCTCTGAATCGCTTGCACTGACTGAAAGGAAAAATCTCCCGAGTTGTCCAATAAAATCGAACACCAGGCATGAAAAATCAGTTTTAAAATTTTTATTTATTTTATTTATAACAATTATAAATATTAAAATAACTTTTATGTAAAATTACCTCAAGCCCGCAGCGGAAGTTGGTCGAGCTAATCTGGATCTGGATCTGGATCTCTGAAGGTAGCTCTGCGAGGCCTGGATCTGCAAGCTCTCTACTTCGCACGCACGTCGAGCTTCGTAGGAAGGTTGGACGATATCTGTATTTTGCAATACCACTTTTTGCAAAAAGGACCCTAGAAGAAACACTTTTCTTTTCTTCTCCTTCTTCTTCTTCCTTCTCTCTCGTTTCCAACCCGAGAGCTTCAATTTTGAACTGATCGCAGAGGAGAAGAGGGGAGACTAGAAAGCCGGATTTGAATGCGTGCCACTGGGAGAAGATTGAGAGAGAAGGACCACTTCTTCTCTCTTCCTCTTCTACTTTAGAAAAAATCCCACCGAAGCCGCCTCTGTCTGTGAAGTTTCTTCAAAATTTCACAGACAGATTCACACCTTTTTCTCTTTGATTCGTTCTGTATTCAAGATGAAAACGTTGGTCTATCTATAGGCCAACGCAAAGAGGATTTAAGAGGAGTAATAACTGTCTTTACGAATCCATACGTTATGAATTCATAACGTTCGTTTCAAAAATAAATGTGGGAAAAAAACAGTAAATCCATCCGATAACAGCTGGATTTCAAAAATCAAATTTAACCGGAATGTAGCCGGTTCAAAATCGGACATTCCGGTCCAGACGGCAGAGCGGCCGGAGGCCAGACGGTGGCACGGTGTGGAGACGAAGCCGGGAGGAAGAAGGCTCTGTTTTCTCCTCCCAGGCTTTTCTCCATCGCGGTTCACAAAAAAAATCCTCAAGGGTCCATGAGGGGAAGTGGTCCACGGGTCCATGGGAGTTTAAAAACAAGTCAGCCGTAACCATTTAAATGGGATTAGTCAAATAGAAAATGGGTTAGCCCATTTTGAAATAAAGCAAGCCTATTTAGTTCTAAACCAAATTGACAGCCCATTTGAATGATTTTTGACCCAAAAAAATTCCACATGAGTCTGACTCATGGGAGATACAATTAGGTCCAGTTTCGGCTCGATCCAAGTCTGACTTAAATCAGAACAAATACGAAATTAAATTCCAATTAAATCATGATCGAGCCCAATTACACTAATTTAGACCCAATCAAATCCAATCTCAACAATTGAGTCCTGATCAAGTTCAATTATATTAATTAAAACTTGATTGACCCGAAATACAGACTTAATTAGTTGTTCATGCATAAAATTTAGCATGTACCTCATGTTCAGTGCTAGCTGAACATAGACAGAACCAAATTCCAAATGACCCATAATTTAATTCTTAATTAAATTGGGTCAAGACCTTCCTACTTAGCTTGACTAATGTGCGTGACTCCGATAGGTTCGGACACTAAGCCGGTAGTACATGGACTACTCCATGCACTAATCGAGGTGACCATCTAGCAATGATACCCGCGGCCGGATAGGTCAAATATGCAAAGCAACATTCAAGAACCTAGACGTATGGTTGTTGCATAATTCATCCCTATGACCATCGATGCTCAAGATGACCTCAGAGTGGACTGTCGAACTCTGGGTCCAGTCATTCATAGTGTATTTCAATTAATCAAATCAAGTGACTTATCACTTGGTTTACCCTGGCCAAGGTTTTACTGAATTGAAATACAGTGGGACATCAACTCCTAAAATCTGGAGCGGTCAATCCCATCTTGACTCATACACAGACTTCGCGAATACTTGACTGCACCCAGCATCCTTCCGATCCCTGAATTAGAAATTCAGGTCATCCAGTGCCTAAGTACAGTGAGTTGCTTGCAAGTCACCGTGACAGTCTTAGGTCTAAGGGGTACTTATGCCCATACGTTTTACGAGCTAACTCCCGACAGTGGAGTGCTACGCAGGTGAGTCACTATTCAGTGACGATGTACTCCTACATCTCACCTGTATGCTATACAGTGTCTCCACACTCCTTGGTTTAAGAGGACAACCAACTAAATGGCACACAACGACCTATACTTGACATAGCTATCGTCCAATTGACAGCTCATCATTTGGTCGCGAACTAGTTTAAGGACTAAATGATAAAACCTCTTTTATCCACTAAATTAGTCCTAAGGACTTCATCACAATACATAGGAGTTCAATTTGAAGATGTAACACTTATGATGAATAGAAAATTGCCAGAATAAATTTTTATTCATTTTAATAAAACATATACATAATCTAATTTCTTACAATTAAAAAATTAGCTTTGGGACACAATTTCCAACACTGACTGCCTCGTCGCTGGGGCTAGAAGAATACAATCATCGGCAAACAACAGATGCATGATCTGAATAGAATCCCACATCGGTCCATAAGCCTCAACAACCTGAGTCTGATTAGCATACCATAGTGCTCTGGACAATGCATCCGCACAAATGATGAAGAGAAGAGACGAGAGCGGGTAGCCCTGCCACACTCCAACGAAAGACTCGAAAAACTGTATGGGAGTACCATTCACTAGAATGGCAAAGGAAAGGGCCCGAATGCATCCCAAAATCCATATGATCTATATTTGATGAAAATCAAAACTCTCCAATGAGTGAGTCAAAAAGCTGAAAGCTCATTCTGTCACAAGCTCTTTCCATGTTAAGCTTGACATCCATCAGACTCTTCTAGTCCAGAGCTCTCTAGAGGTCGAACATAAACTTGTCGACATAAGAATATTGTCAGTGATGCTGCGTCCATCAACAAACACCCTCTACTCAGGACTGATGAGCTTGAGCAAGATGCCCATCAACCTATTCACTAGGATTTTCTCAATATCTTTATACAAGGTAGTGCATAGGTTGCTCGGTCGGTAGTGGCTCGGCTCCGTGGCGCCCTGCCTCTTCGGAATTAGGGTAATAAAGATCTGCTTCCAGTCTCGAGGCATCATTGTAGTTATGAAAAATTGATGGATAGTCGCAGTCACATCATACCTAAGAATATGCCAGTACCTTCTAAAGAAGATTGAAGAAAAACCAACTAGCCTCGAGGCTCCTCGACTAAAGACCAGAAAGCCTCTTGAATTTCCATGGCTGAGATCGGGCTAACCAACGCTGCATTCTCCTCCTGCAAGACCCTTATCGATGGTACAGGCTCATTAGGCGGCCCCCAGCTGCCCAACTAATCCATCCATCTAGATTTGAAAATTTGCTCCAGTACCCTCCTGATAGTATCAGAGTCATCTGTCATCTGCCCACTACTATTCCTGATGCTACTGATTCTGTTCCTCTGTCTCTGGATAATTGTCGACTAGTGGAAGAATCTAGTATTTCGGTCCTCCTCCAAAATCCATCGTATCCTCGATTTCTGTCTCCATAGGATTTCTTGGTGCCGAAGGAGCGAGTGATGCATGAATAACTGCGCCCTGAGCTCCGCATGTTCTCCTTTCGTCAGCCCCCCTTTGCTCCTCTCGAGACTAGAGGTTGGCTATAGAGACTTTTGCCTCCTCCACCCTTCCAAATATGTTCCCCACCTCTTTCCAATTCTACCTGCGTAGCTGGCGCTTGGTCATCTCCACTTTGTAGGTCACCCTGTATATTGCATCCTCCCGCACTGACATCTGCCATGCCTCCCGCATAACATCCCATGACTAAGGATATGAGAGCCAAATCTTCTTAAATCGAAATGAACTACGGTAAGAGATAAAGGTCGAGATACTAACTAGGATAGGTTGAGGTACTAACCAGGATAGGATAGTGATCCAATGCTATCCGAGGCAAGTGGCTCATCCGATAGTTTGAGCATCTCTGAATCCAACCGACTATGGCAAATACTCCGTCAATCCTCTCCCACACTCTCGCTTGGCCCAACCTCTTGTACCAAGTAAATATCGGCCTCATGACCAAAGGTCAACTAAGCCATTGGCCATAATGAAATTCTGGAATTTCCTGCCTTCAATTTTATTGGTGAAGGCCTTCCCCCCCCTCCCCCCCCCCCCCCCCCCTCACTTTTTCTGAGGGCCATCAATACAATTGAAATCTCCCGCAATCTCTATTTCCTTTGCTCTTTCATAATAATATGGATTTGTGATGAAAGTGACTTTTTATTCCATTTAAATTTTAGTACTCTTGTAACCATCAAGTTAATCTAGTTCTGGAAAAGTCATCAAGTTAATCTTCGTGGCAACAATGAAAACTAGACTTTGCTATCAATCCATTGATTTCAAGGAAAAGCTAAACACTCACACCACTCACACTTATTGCCCTTTCGCAACATAAGTGAAAATATGAAATATCAAGCACTAGTCAAAGTATGGGCACCAAACTTTTGTTTATTAGAGTAAAATGAAGCCTTGAAGCTTGGATGTAGAGGCCCCATGGGACAAAATAGGCATAAATTCCTAAAGCAATAATCAAATATAGTCTCCTATGCTACACTTCATTACTTCACAAACACCTCTAATATTCCCAAACTCTTGGAGAACCTCAACATGATTAGAGTCCATCCCCTTTCTTTTAGCAAAGGAGAGCTACCAGCCCGTTTGAGCTGCATGATATTTTGTATGCTCATCTTCTTTTGTTACCATTCAGACATTATTTCTCTGGTAATTTCATACAGCATCCTATGTATCTCCATTCCCAATGGGTGCTTTGTATCTCCCACCAAAAACTTATGCACTTCTCCATTCACCACAACCAAGCTAATGGCACTCTCCTTCCTCACCCCTCTCTCCACCATTCTGTCCCTAACCCTTCCAACCTCATCCCACTTCCCTCCCCTAGCATATAGATTAGACACACCTACAAAGAATCCACCCTCCTCTCCCTCTACCATCCCTAACTCTAAACCTAACCCCAACAATCGCTTCTCCAATCGCTCCCCGAACCCTAACTCCCCATTAATTGCACAAGCATGTAACAACGAGCCCCAAACCACCTGATTCGGCTTGAAGGGCATCGACTCCAACACCCGCAGCGCCGCCTCCAACCGCCCAGCACGCCCAAACAAGTCCACCATGGTCCCATAGTGTTCCATCCTCGGCTTGATCCCATATAATTCCTTCATCTCCTTGAACAACCTAATCCCCACTTCCACCAGCCCAGAGTGGCTGCATGCATGCAGCACGTTAGTGAATGCAAGGCCATCCGGTGCCACCCCCTCCTCCCCCACCATCCTCTCAAACAACGCCACCGCTTCCTCCCCGCGGCCGTGCATGGCCAGCCCGCCAATCATGGCCGTCCACGTGGACGCATCCCTCACGTCATGCATGGCATCAAACAACTTCCATGCGGCCTCCAGGCTCCCACACTTGGCGTACATGTGGACCAGGCCAGTCCCCACCTCGGCGGGCCGGCCCCTGAGCCGGCGCGTGGCGAGCGCGTGTGCGGCCCGCCCGTGGGCGAGCGCGCCCACGCCCGCGCAGCAAGCGATGGCCCCCGCAAAAGTGTCCGAATTGGGCTGGGCCTCACCATGGGTCAGCATGTCGACGAACAACGACAGGCCACGCTCGTGCGACGCGGCCTTCGCGTGGCACGAGATGATGGCGTTCCAGGTGACCGTGGTTCTCTGGGGCGTTTCGTCGAACACCCTCCGGGCGGCGTCGAGGAGGCCGAGGGTGGAGTAGGAGTGGAGGAGGGAGGTGGAGACGTGGGGGTGGGGAGCGAGGCCGTGGCGGAGGACGATCGCGTGGGCGGGGGAAGGGTCGACGTGGAGGCGGGCGGAGGCGCGGAGGAGGAAGGGGAAGGAGAAACTGTCGGGATAGAGGCCGGCGCGGAGCATGTCGGAGAAGAGGCGGAGGGCGAGGGCGGGAGAGGGGCCGGCGGAGTGGGCTCGGATGAGGGCGGCGAAGGCGAAGGCGGAGGGGCGGGGGGAGGCGGCACGGAAGGCGAGATGGGCGAGGGGGGTGTCGGAGGGGGCGGCGGCGGCGACGGCGCGGGCGGAGACGAAGGGGTCGCGGAGGAGGCCGGTGGCGACGGCGCGGGCGAGGATTTGCTTGAGGCGCCGCGGGCCGGGCCGGGAGTCGAGGGCGGAGAGGAGTTGGGCCCGGGCGTCGTGGAAAGAGAGGGGGAGGGACATGGACGAAGAAGCATTGGTAGCGCTGATTCAACTTGTTTGGAAGCTTTTTAGCATGGAAATGATATTCTCCAAAAAAAAAAAAGAAGTTATGATTATCTTGGACATGAAATTAGATAGCAACAAGATTTGTTGTTCATCCATGAGTTTAATCAAAATACATGAGTTTAGATAGCCAAGTTGGTAAAGTCACTGGATGGATTTAGGGTAATAATGGCCTAAGTTTGACCCCACAAATCCAATTTTGACTAGATTTCTTTGAGTTAAGTAATAATAATAAATTTAAACCATAATTTTATTTTCATCACTTTTATAAAAAACTTTATCCCAGGTCCCATATACTAACTGCCCTGCAGCTTACATAATGAAAATATCACAATAAGTTATGACTAGAACCTTTTTTTTTTTGTTTAGAAGGTATCAAATCAGGTGGGAGACATTTGACTACAAGGTTGATTGAGAATCTCAGTCCTTAAACTTCGGTGTTGAGGTAATCTCTTCCCTTCGATCCCTCCATAGTATTTAAATAATTTTAGACTTGTCTTCTCTTCTATTCCTCAAAAATATTTTGAAGAAGAATTAATTAGTCTCTACTCCACCATTTTTTATTTTACTTTGCAATAATCTAGAAATCTTGTGGCAGGCAAAATTTTGGCACTGAATAGAGGTGGAACAGCAATCATAGCATTATAAGTATTTCATGGTAACAATTAAGCAAGAATTTCCATATAATAATTCAATTTCTCTATGAGAAGTGCATAAAGAGTAGCTTGGTGAAGAAAACCACATTAATAATTCTTTTTACAGAGAGAGGATATAGTTATGAATGGCAACCATTAGGTCCCTCTCTCCACCAGGTCACATGCATGAGAACCTAACCTAGAACTTGGGATTTAAGCTACATGGATATGGATCAAAAATACTCCATGTTAGAGCCAACTTTGCAAATTAAAGGAGGACTGGGGTGATCTATCAAATCTCCTCAGGGATGCTGTGGAGTGCAGGCCTCCAGTCGCCCGGCCGGCAGCCCTTCGTGGTCTCGGCCGCCTTCATGCGCCGCTTTCTAAGGACATGCAGCAGCTGCTCCAAGCTCGGCGGCGCCGCCATGCGATGATCGGCTGCACTGCTATTTTTTTGGCTCATTGATGCAACCATTTTTCTCAGCTCTTGCTTGCTAACTACAATCTTCACACGCACTGCTACTCCCTCCTCCTCCTCCTGGGAGATGATTCTCCCACCATGAAGCTTTTCGATGGTCTTGAGGCAGGTCCACTTATCTATCTTGGCTATTTTGGGCTCCATCTCCATCTTCACCTCTCCTTTTTCTTTGAAGGTAATGGCATGGCCTCTTTGTCTCTGGGGACTTCAGCTTATATAGAGATGTCATGAGTCAGCTCATAGATCTATGATGAAGGCAGCTAGATTAATGGTGAGAAATGCATCTAAATAAAGACTAAAGGCTTACTATAACATGGCTTCCTATTCTACTACGTCAAGTAATGTTATTTTATGTTAAATAATGTAAAGACGGCTTCATCCCACATGATATGTAGAATACGTCGACGAGGCTTGCATGCTCATGCCCCACTGATTTATATATTGGAGCTTAGATGTGTCAGTTTTGTACAAATATATATACTAGACACTAATCAATGAGGGTGTATGGTTGTCTGATTTTTTTTTTTTTGCTTTCATAACTAACTGATCATACCCTATCAAAAACAAACTATTGGTTATAAAATTATCTTTCAGAGAGTTTCTGAAAATAAAAATATATTCTTGAGGAAATTTTTCTTCTAAAAAGGTATTGCTAGAATTCAATTAAATATTTTTTTTCCTTTTTGTAAATTCATTCATTATGATCCTTTCTAGTAAAACCTGATAACTAAACAGCCAAATCAATGTTAGACCCAAGATCTAATCCAAATCATAGACATGATCTTAAGCATTTCCAATAAGATGGAGGTACAAGTGGACAAAGTTTGAAGCATTTATTATTATTATTATTTTGGTGATGAAAATAGGTGGCTCACATTTGTGAAAGTGGTCCTCTTGATTCAGGATAGTATCCATGCTTGTAATCATCTTGCTTAATGGTACCATAGGTCCATAACATGAGGGATTGTGGCCATTTATCCTTTTTCTTTTTCTTTTTGTCAGGGCCAAAGCATAAAGTAATACTGAAAGCATTGCTCCAAAGCAAATTGATGCTTTGAATCCACCGGCTACTTCACATGGGGGAAGCGATCATTGCGGCGAAGCAACCACCGAAATGACGCGTTTGCATCATGGGGGGCCTTCCTCGTACGTTCATGTATCTATGATTGGTGGAAGAACCTGTACGTTATTGTAGAACGTTTGCGTGCTGCAACACGTTTTTTTTTTCCCCTCCACTGAAATATTTTTTTAAAAAAATATTTTTTGAGAATATAATATATAAAAAAATAATTTTAGCATATTTAATTAATTATAGAAAAGTAACATATTCAGTCTTATTTTTAGTTGAGCATCTATTTTTTTTAATAAAATTATATGAAATACCTATTATATTCTTGATAAAGAAAAAAATTTTATCGTTGAGTTTTAATGGCTTAAGAATATTTTTGAAAAAAAAAACTTCAATTTACAACTAGTAAAAAATAGCTTTTTCATGTCTCTTATGGTTTTTTTTTCCATGAAATATGAAAAACTTATTTTCATGAAAATGTTATTTTTCCATCTTTCTTATTTGAAAATTCCAACCATATAAGAGGTATTTCTTTGTTTTTTTACTGGCCACATTTTTTCTCCTCATTTTTCCGTAAACCAAATGAGTCCTTAAGAGCATGGATTCGGGATCCTATGCAGTGCGACTTCTGTATCATTGACGTGCCACAAAATTGTAATATTATAGATAGCTGCTACATCATCTATTTGAAAAGTAGATGGTGCTTCGTCATATTTTAGAAAAGAATAAAAGCTGTTCATCTTCAAGATAAATGACACAGCAGCCATCTGCAATGACATATAACTCTACGGTGCAAAAGTTGCACTGCGGAGGATTGGAACTCTGGGCATGAAACTGAATTTTCTCCATAGGCCACCAAAAATAAAAGATTGAACAATATATAGCAAACTAGTCTTGCATTTGGTGTTCTGTACCTTGGAATCGGTGACAATGGACTGATTTGGTGACACAATACTTCACCAGTGGGTCCAGAGAAGATGCACATCTTTTCCATGCATTCAGTGATGGTGGGTTGCTACTCAATAAATCCAGTGATGATAGACTTCCACCACATGTCCACCGACGTGTCCGACAATAGGTCCATGTTTTTGGATTGGCGCAAAGTTCCTTCCTCCTCTTCCCTTCTCAAATCAGGGCTTAAAAGAGGGTTAACTCCCCCAACCCTTTTTTTTTATTTCTCAGATTTTTTAATAAACTAAAATGAAAGGTTAAAACCAGCTCAACCCATCCAGGTCGAGCAGTTCAACCATTTGACTCACTGTGTTGAATGATTTTTCGAAAGCATACATCTTTTAGGTCAAGATTTTCTGTCAGAAAAACTTTGCACATTTTGTGACAGCAAAATACCGTCACAAAATCTTTAAGTCTTACCTTACGTTCAGTTGGAGTCATGAGAGGAAATTAACATGAATGGAGTTGGAAGGATGGATGATTGGTTCAAAAAATCTGATAAAGGATGGATGAAAAGTAGAGGATTGCCCGTCCATCATAATCCACCAATTTGTATCCTCCTAACTTTGGGAGGAAGGATAGATTATAAAAGGCATAAATTTTTACATTAAAAAGATTACCTCTCATTAATATTTTAACCAAACTCTAACACTTCTTTATAAAAGGCATAATCCACCTCTTCTCTATCGTTCCCCTTCTCCTCGACGCCTCATCACCACCCCAGCTCTCTACCGCTGGATCTAGGTGGTTATAAGTGACAATATTTATTATGTCAACTTGAAAGTATCGGCGATGGAGGTACATGTGATGATCTCATAATGATCAAAATCACGTCACCAAATTTTTTAATGACAACATAATTGATTTTATGAAGTCGCCCTCCGATGATTGATGTCTTCCTTGCTACTCCATATATATATATATATATATATATATATATATATATATATATATATATATATATATATATATATATATATATATATATATATATATATATATATATATATATATATATATAACCATGAATTTGTTACAATGGACCGCACGGTCACCAATCTGGTGACAGAATGCTACACCATGGTCCAGTAAAGATGCACCTCTCTACCACATATTGGACAATGGAGGACTACTCCATCATAGATCCAATGATAATTAGGTCTTTGTTCAAGTATCTGACACAAAAAAGCTCCTCCCTCCTCCCTTCTCAAATCAAGCTTTAGAAAAGGTTTCCTCTCCATTCTTTTACTATAATTTCCATTTCAATGTTTGCATAGCCGGCATTTCTTCTACGTTTTCTATGAGAACCCGTGCGGGCATGTATTTAACCCCACATCGGTTATTTGTTAGGTAAATCTTGGGTAATTATACAAAACCAAAAAAATCCAAATAAGCTTTTTTGAGTAACATCCTGAATTGTTACACTTTCTATAGCATCAAGGGCTTACTTTACGTTAAGCATCCTTAAAAAAAATGCCAGTTTTTACGAGTTTTCCTGCAGTGAAACCAGTTTCTTTCATTCTAATCCTTGGACATCTGTTCATTCTAAATAGCCAAAAGGCTCTGCCATGATGAGTGCTGCATTACATCTCCAATTTTTTCTTCATCAAGAGATTAAATAAAAGAAGTGTAAAAAGAAACAAACTAGAACATCTAATGTCAGAAAGGCCTTCAAACAGATCCCTCATCCCATTAGACCCCAACGAACGAGATTGTAACAAAGATTACAAAGCTATACAGATGTTCTTGATTCAACCCAAGTTGTAGCCAACCTCAAGAATAGGAGATCTAAAACTGTCAACATATTTATGTCTTAATTCTCCTCAGGGATGCTCTGAAGTTTAGGCCTCCACCCACTCCTACAACCCCTCTCGGCCTCAGCTCTCTTCATGTGCCGTCTCCTAAGTACATGCATCAACTGCTCCACGTCCGGCGCCGGTGCTGCCAAGGGACGATGGCCGGCATTGCTCCGTCCTCGGCCCCTCGACGCAACCATCTGCCTCAGCTGTTGCTTGGTCACCACAATCTTCACTCTCACCACGCCATTCTCGTCGTCGCGAGCGACGACCTTCCCTCCATGCACCTGCTCGATGGCTTCGGCGGCCCTGAGGCTCCTCAGAATCTTAAGGTTGGGACACCTTGTCAAGATTCGGCCATCTCTCTTCATAGGCGAGTTCTCTTTGGCCAACTTCTGCTCCATCTCCTTCTCCATCTCTTCTTTCAATTTTTAATCAAGCCTGCAACGAACCAACACCTTCTCCCATGGGACTTCGGCTTATATATAACTATATAAGAAACGAGCCAGCTCATAGCTAACTGTTGAAGAAAAGCTGAGACTTGAAAACTTTGTATGAAATGTATCTGTCAATAAAGAAAAAGTGTTCAGAGTTAGGTTGCTATGAATTGGTTTAAGACTGCGTTAGGTGATGCAGATGGTCCCAACCTCACATGCTTCTCTTGAGATTGCTTTGAAGTCTTACGTGTTCCGTGTCGAGTTGCTATTACTTAGGGTGTCCTAATTAAAACCATACTGAAAATGACAAGATCAAAAGCCTCATCATTAAACCCATCCGATGGGTGCATCTTAGTTGGGTTTAAGTTGTGAGTAGAGGCATGGTTTAGTGCTAATGGCGGGAGACAGGCAAAATAGCAACAGCAGATCCTTGGCAATCCATGTTGTAGGAGCTTAATTAATTCCTGTAACTTGGAGACCATCATGGTAGATTTTGAGAAATGAGAGGCCAATTGAATCTGGATCTTCTCTTTCATATGTCATAATTTCACCTGGTCGATTGAGTAGCAAATTTTGTAGAACCCATGGATACATGTCGAAGATTTGATAGGTTAAAAAACAAAAAAATATCAATGAAGCATGTTTCAAGTTGGTGAATTAGATGAGGTTGCATATTCTATGGGAATCCACCCGATAATCTTTGGCCAACTAGTGCAGTTGATAAAGTTATTGGAGGTTGGTACCAATAACCTAGGTTCGAGTCATTGATTTTAGAAAAAAAAAATTATCACACCATAGGTCTAATTATAGGAATTCAAAGCTGCATAGCTAATGAAAATCTAGCATGTACAAGTAATGCTGTAGATATATACTTCATTAGTATTGTTTCGATGAGCGGGTGCATTAGTTATTCACTTTACTAGTGATTTTTCAATGAACAATAAAAATATGTATAAGATGCATTTCTTTATTGGTCACCAATGGCCAAGCACCATGGAGGCTTAGAAGCTTGTTCATATAAATTTTCAATCCTCCAAGTAGACTTGTGGCTCAAGTGAATTCATGCACAAAAGTAATTAAATAATATATAAAAATAAAAAGCCGGAGTGTAGTCGACGCTCCCCACCAATGAATTTTTGTCAGTAATTCGTGAGAATAAGGTATTCTATAATTATAGTACACCTGAGATGTTGGCCCCCCTCCTCCCCTCTTAAAATCAATAAATATTAAGTAACTCACAAAGAAATTGTCAAAAAAGATAACATTTTATATATTATATATTCATAATTATATAAACAAGAATATCAATAATACAAAAATAAAATACTTTTTTCATAAGGATAATTCTAGAAACTTAATATAGTTGGATCGCTTAAGTTTTAAGTTTGATCATTCACTCAGAATTAAGTGATTCTATGAGAGATCAAACAAGAATTACTTCCAAGAGGGATTATCCTTTAGTTGGACACGAATGTTTTGGTTGTTGTCCGTAGAGATGGGCACTGGGCCGGGCCGCCCACGGCCCGGCACGGCACGGCACGAAGCGGGCCGTGCCACCAGCCTTTGATAGGGCCGTGCTGGGCTAGAGGTTCCTGGCCAGCGGGCCGTGCCAGGCACGGCCCGCTTCGGGCCTGGGCCGGCACGGCCCGGTCTAGGCCCGCGGGCCAAGCACGGCACGGCCCGCGGGCCAGCACGGCACGGCCCATAAGGGCCTGGGCCGGGCTAGCACGCGAGCCTGGCACGGTCCGGGCCTGGGCCCGGCTCGGCCCGATAAAATTTTTTTAATAAATTAATAAATATTGAACACTAAGAAATCTTGATTTATGAATATAAAGCCACCTTAATGGTGGGGGGTTTGGCATAGACCCCTACCAGTTTATTAATTTAAATCAAAATGGTACATGAAGGGAGGTTTGGACCTTGGTCTGACCTCTAGATTCTAGAATACAATAAGAAACTAAGAAAGGGCCGAGGTTTGGACCTTGGTCTGACCTCCAGAATACAATAAAAATGTACAATTATAAAAAATTAAGAAATCTTACTAATCATCAGTGATTCAGTGAATCAGTATTCACTCTTCAGTCTTCAGTCTTCAGTCTTCAGTCTTCAGTAGTGTTTGTATCATCATCATCAGAGGATGTTGTATTATGTCCACCTTTATCTTGAAGTCTTGCCTCAGCATCCAGCCAATCCTTGAAGCAGAGAAGCATCTCCACCGTTTCGCCCGTCATCCTACTTCTCTTTTCGTCAAGAACACGCCGACCTGCACTAAAAGCGGATTCCGATGCTACCGTGGACATCGGCACAGCTAAAATATCGCGTGCAATTGCAGACATAACAGGATATTGATTTCTAACACTCTTCCACCAAGATAATACATCTAGATTCTCTATTTGATTTTCATCATATGCAGACTGAAGATCATTTCGTAAATAAAATTCTAGTTCACTACTTAAAGATGAAGAAGATGAAGAGGAACTTGAAGCATGTGTGTGTCTTCTCTGTGCAATGAATGAAAAAATAGATGACGAACGAGAACTACTAGAAGGAGGAATAGAGGTTTGTATTTGTGTTCTAGATCCACGAATTTTTTCATCATATATAGCATAAATATCATAAAGAAGTTGTCTTACCTCATCTTTAGCAGATTCAGCATCTTGATTCATATTTTCAGCGTATGCATCAAGTAAAATTAGCACGCCATTTAATTTAACTCTAGGATCAAATACAGCAGCTAAGTTATGCATAGGACATATCCTGTCCCAATACTCATTCCATTTAGATTCCATTAGGTGAATAATAGGCATTAAAACATCATCATATCTATGTTCTGCAAATTTTTGACTAATTATATATGCTTGTTGTAAAAATGAACATGAAGTAGGGTAATAAATACCAGAAAGAACATTGGTAGCATTATAAAAACTAAGCAAAAAATCTTCCAAAATTTTTCCTTTATTCCAATCAGTTTCAGTCAATGTAAATCCTAATCCACGATCATTAATATATGCACTTAATAAATTTTTATATGGGTATGCATCATGTATCATGCTATATGTGGAGTTCCAACGAGTAATTACATCAAGTTTAAATTTTTTAAAACGTTTACCATGATTTATGCATAATTCCTTAAATTCTTGAAGTCTTGATCTAGAAGCATGAATAAAAGAAACTGCATTTCTAATTTTTGAAATCACATCTTGAATCATGCCCATGCCAGCTTGAATAGAAAGATTTAAGATATGACATGCACATCTAATATGCAGTAAATTTCCATCTAATATGGGATGCAATGAGTCTTTTAATAATACAACAGCAGAATTATTATTAGATGCATTATCAAAAGTAATAGACATAATTTTATCATTAATATTATATGAACATGCAGTTTGATAAATTATATTTGAAATTTGTTGCCCAGAATGTGGAAAATCAAAAGCACGAAAAGCAAGAATACGTTTATTTAATTGCCAATCATTATCAATATAATGAGCAGTAATGGCAATAAAACAATTACTACCTACAGATGCTGACCAAATATCAGAAGTTAATGAAATTTTTACATTTAAAGTAGAAAGTGTTTCAATTAAATTTTGTTTCATTGCTAAAAAATTGGTCATAGCTACTCTTCTAAATGTACGCCTACTAGTTCTTTTGTAAGCAGGTTGTAGGTTTAATTGAACATATTCTTCAAAATTAAAAGATTCACATAAACTAAAAGGTAATTCATCCTTAACTATCCATTTTACAAGTGCTTTTCTTTGATTTTCATGATTATATGCAAAATTACCTACAAGTAATCCCCCTTGTATATTAAGGCTACTTTGAGTTTGAGCATGAGAATCATGCATCCTATGACCCTCTTGATGTCTTTTTAAATGCCCTGTTCCCCCACTACTACTACAACTATAAAGTTTGGCACATTTTTTACATTTAGCTTTCCAGACTCCCTCAACCATAACTCTATCAAATTCATTCCATACAGTACTAGTCCTCTTACGAGAAGAGGTTTGACCTTCACTCGGTTCACCAGTTCTAGAGGAACTAGGAACAGGGGGTTGGGGATTAGTTTCTTCTCCCTCAGAAACAGGAATGCCAAACTGACTTTCCTCAAAAGATGACATATCTATGATTAATTCAAAAAATAAAAACTAACCGCAAGGAGGAATTGAGTAGAGGGTCGGAGGGCAGAGGCAGAGCCGAGATTCCGAGCTTCCTCTTGTGCTCTCAACAGAAGCGACCTTCTCTTCTCAACAGGAACCTCCTCTTGTGTAGCACTTGAACAAACTAAAAATTAAATTGCTAGAAGAGCACTTTGAAGAGAGAAATAATAGCAGTAGAGAAGGAGAGAATGAGAGGTTTGGTGTGGTGAGAATGAGGGAGGAATGGGCTATTTATAGAAGCCCAAAATTTTTTTTTCCCAAAATACCCCTCAATTCAGCCGTTATTGGACTGTTGGGAGGGGTAAAAGGGTCATTTTCACGAAAATAGCCGTTGGAAACGGCTATTTTCACTCCCCCTCTCCAGACGGGCCGTGCCAGGCACGGCCCGTCTGGAGCCGTTACGGGCCGTGCCAGGCACGGCCCGTCTGGAGACGTTGCGGGCCGTGCCTGGCACGGCCCGTTTGCGCCCGTTACGGGCCGTGCCTGGCACGGCCCGTGCCGTGCCGTGCCCGGCCCGGCCCACCAATAGAGGGGCCGGGGGCCGGGCCGGGCTGGCCTTCCGTGCCTCACGGGCCGTGCCAGGCACGGCCCGCTTAGAATTTGGGCCCGGGGGGCCTGGGCCGGGCCGGCCCGGCACGGCCCGTTGCCCAACTCTAGTTGTCCGTGTGCAAAACCAAATCCTTCTGGCCTGACCTAGCCATGGAACGTAGGAGCTCCCCCCTTTGTATCCAAATTAAGTCATGCAATGCTGATACTCTGGAGCATGCAATGCTTTGTACACAAATCAGAGATCACAAATTGTTAAGCAATTTGTGAAATTTGGAGGGGGCAAGACCAAGTGGTGATGTAATGGTTATGTTTGTGATATCTCCTAAAACTCAGTTTGGTTCGCGGAAAGAATTTTTTATTGTAATATTTTATTCCGAGAAGCTGATATTTGAGAGTATCTAATGTCTATAAAAGTAGTTTTGCATGTTTGGTTGACCATAAAAAAGTGGTACATTTCAAAGTAACTTATATTTCGTCAAGCATTTATCTTCTTAGAAAAGTTATATAAAATACCTACTGCGTCCTTAATAAAAGAAAAAACTTTATCTCATTCTATCTAAAAGTTAAAAATATTTTCTTAAAAAAATTATTCAAATTTTCAGCCAGCAAGAACTGAGCTTTTTTTAATCCCATATGATTTTTTTTTTCAATGACACATAGAAATCTTATCCCTACGAGAAAGATACTTTTCCATCTCTATCATTTAAAAATTCTATCCAAATATAAGATACTTCTTTAATTTTTTGTTGACCATATTTTTCTCATTGTCTTCTTGCAAACCAAACAAGTTCTCGATAGTTCTATTGATCATGAAGGGAAGCAATATTCAAAACTAGTTTAGTTAAGACAAACTAAGCATAATTAAAATGGGAGGAGGGTGGTGTGGTGGCCAATGATTCATTCATTTAGGGGAAACCATAAACTATCTTTTATACTCACCGACTCCTCACATGGGAGAGACGACTCTCACGCCGACGCACCAACTTGTAAGATAACGCGTCCGCTGCTCGGCTCGAGTTGGTGCCGTCTTCTTAACACTTGCATTATAAAATCTAAAACAATTAGGGTGGGTCAATTCCTGTCATGACAGGATGAAAGTTTGTATTTAAAAATAATGGCTGTTATGACGTAATGGTTTTGAAGGCCTTCTGTTCTTGGGTTAATATTGAAGGACCATATGCATCCAAGGAAGAATGAAATAGTTCAAACATAACTTAATTTGCAGGATTCTCTTCAACAAGATTCTCAATTTGCATAAGTCTCCTACAACTCGTTTGGTTCATCAAAAAAAAAATTTATCACTGAAATAAATTTTTTTAGAAAGCTGATATACCCTTATGTATAATACTTGAAGAGGTGATTTTTGTATTTTAGTTAACCATCGAAAAATAGCACGTTCTAGAATAACTTATTTTAGTTAAGCATCTATTTTTCAAAAAAAATTGTGTAAAACACTAGTTATGCTCTCAATGAAGGAAAAGATCTTATTTTATTCCCACCGAACTTTTCTATATCCCATATAGATTTTTCTTTTCCATATAATATGAGAATCTTATTTCCATGAAAATGCCATTTTTTCATCTTTCTCATTTAAAAACTCCAACCAAATATGTAATATTTCTCCATCTTTCTGTTTACCATACTTTTTGTCCTTTTTTATTTCCATAAATCAAATGAGTCATCAGACACATACATCCAAGGAAGAATAAAAAAGTTCAAACATATATAACTTCCTATCCTACTACTTGCATCATACCATTACCTCGCATTATTGTTTGTCACAAAATAATAATATTCATTTATTCTAGATAGTCTCAGATATATGCAATCCTTCACCTACAAAAATATTGTTTCCATATTTCGAATACATGATCTAGCTAGGTTATAATAAAGCAACTTTACTCACCCACATATAAAAGCAAATTACATTTTAGAAGAATAATGACATAAATATTAACAAAAGAAGGGTTTATTCTTTAAGGAAACCTTAATATACAATGGAATATAATGTCACTTAATCTTGTTAGGTAGGATGTAACATTCAAGGGATAGAAGAAGGCAAGGGTGCAAGGTGCCTGCTCCCTTGTCCATTTTGATTATAATCGGGGCAAGCACGTTGCCACTGACCTCCTTTCCAAATGCCAGGAACGGTGGGCCCCGGGCAATTTGGTATTGAGAACGGCATGGGTCCCACTTGTTGTACAACTTGGACCCACTCCCTGACCACCAGAACAAGCTACGCTGTGAGTGAGTCCTGTGGACCGGATCCAAGGTTCTGTTGAAGCTACATGTTATGTACTATTCCGATGTACGTAGCGTGCTTAGTATATTGAATAAAGAAAAAAATGGCAAATCCTAGAGTTGAAAGAAATCATCCGAAGAAACACCATATCTCGTGACATGGCCTTCCATTTTTTCCAATGACAAACAACTTGTGTGTTCCATGCGAGTTCAAGATGCATGTCCAAAAGATAGCTCCTAAATACCTTGATTATTTAATGGCTATAGGAATGCTGGTTGTATTGCATGGATATAAAATCTATTGCACAAGGGTATGGCTGTTTTTGATGATTGCCAAACATCATGCATCTACAATGATAGAGGTGGCAAGGTTGGTAGATTCTAAATTGAGGATGCAATTTCAAAATAAAGGTTTTCGTTATACCAATTGTTTTCCATAAGAGTTTTGCTATGGTACTCTTTTATATTACTTTATAAAAAGATACGAGATATCTTGACCATCCATTTCATGAGAGTATTTAGGAAATTTTGCCACCTCCGCCGTCACTGATGCCCACTTCGCCTGCCCACTACCTTGGCATCTCTTGCCTCTTCTTCTTCTTCTCCTCCTTGGCCTCTTTATAGTTCGATATAATTATCAGGCCTGCCACCTTTTTTAGTATGAAAATGACCGTGAAGTTTGAGGTATTTACCGTACCAACCATGTACATAACAAGCTACAACTAGTCTCCAGTAGATAAATCCAAGCCGTCCGCATTGAACTGGATGGCTAGAAATAGAGCCACGGTAAAAGGATAAAAATGCTCTTTAGAGTACCGTAGCAAAAGCCTTTACACAAGTATAAAAGTGAACATGGCACTTTCATGCAATAGCAACTAGAGTGCCTACTGTTTTGCTTTTACAATAGCAGCAATCACACAGAGGCACTTTGGAGTACCGTAGCAAAAGCCTTAGCACAGGTATAAAGTGATGGCACTTTCATGCAATAGCAACTGGAGTGCCTACTGTTTTGCTTTTACAATAGCAGCAATCACACAGAGGCATTATTAATTCTATTATATGATGACTATAAATTTCTAGCCATTGTGTATTCATGATATATACTGGTATCTTCTTGCAATCTAAGCTGCCATCTACATTTTCATGGCAAAGTTTGTTTTAAATTTAATATTCCACAAAGTTTTAAATTTTCATGGCAAGGCATTTTCATAGTATCAGCATTTGTGCATTTACGGAAGTAAATAATTATCAAGAAGAGGCGGTTCTTTCTTTTAATTTAACGTCATCCTTCTTCTTTCTTCTTTCTTCTTTCTCTTTGTTTAAAACGATTTCTTTCTAAAGTGGCTTCTTTGCTGGAAGAGCAAATCCGTACAGCTTCCTTCATTTTCAGGTCTTAAATAAGCCGCCGGCGCCCGGCTGCGTCTTTACCTCTATCAATTTTTGGGCCAATTCCCCCTTCGTACTACCAAAAAATGAGATTCCGCCGAATCCGAGTTTGCTTGCCATTATATGCAATGACTATTAGATTGCAATTTGCCATGCATTTGTGATGGTGGTGAGAAGTCATTGAAATCTAAGCCATACTCACATCAGTTGCTCTATGATGGTAATTTTCTTCAAAACGATAATAATTATCACAAAGTTGCATGGCTCTTTCATGTGATTGTCCTCAAATGCAAACTATTTTGCCTCAAAAAGTATGGCTTTCGCATGCTATAGCTACAGGATTCTCAACTAAAGTGCATCAATTATAGTGCTGGAAACAAGGTGGAGGTAGCAAGTTGCTACAAGTATATATGTGTTTCCCACTTATGATTCGATCATGTAATTTCTATTTAGATGGATTGTTTCCATATACAAACGTAGACATGACTCTTGCATATAATAATTATTGAAATGTGAATAATAATGCATCCAAAATAATAACTTAACAACTTTTAGATAGTGGCAATGTAATAGTTATGAGATTACTAGTTTGTGCTCTATAATAACAGTGATATAGGCTAACATAGACAAAACTATATGTCTATAATTCTATCATGTAAATTTTCTTTTACGATTGCCAAAGGTACATACAGATTTATATCCTTTCTCTCCTACAATATAGAAAATTCATTTATAATTATAGTGTATTATATTAAGAAATTTATTTGACTTAAACATATTCTCAATTCAAGATTTGCAAAACTAGCTGATTCAAAATGTACCAAATTGGATTGATCGGTGACCAACATAGTTCAGCTATTTATTTCGGTTCAACTCTCTAGCTTGAATAAATTTAACGAGCGCCCTTGCTAGCTCGGAAAATCGAGCAAGCACCTCCTAGCTCGGAACTCTTTCAAAAGTGCCCCCGTGCCCCTCAATCTTAAATACTATGCTCTTTGCCCCTAACGTGTAAGTCTTTCTCTCTCCTTCTCCCTTCCCCTCCCTCCATCTCTCTCTCTCGAGATTGGATTAGGGTTACGATTTCTTCCCCTCTCCCCCTCCCTCCTTCCTTTTCTCCCTTTCCCCCCTCTCTCATTCCTCTCAAACTTTTCCTGTCGGTTCATTCTAGAACAGTACGGTATGGACCGATATCGTACTAAACCGATTGCTAGTCGGTATCCCCTTTGGTACTGGTTCGGTGAACCTTGTCTCAATCATTCATATTTTCTTCGCTAAATGTACATCATTAAAAAAAAAGAGGATCGCTTTATTTTGAAAAGAGGAGACTTATATTGTCGATTAATTATTTATTAAAAGTAGCCTTAGGTGGACCGTTCTATCCTGATATTCGATCATAATGTGCTCTATTTGCAGTATTATATGAATTTCTAAGATTAATTTTATAATGTGCCTTTTTTATTAGGATCTACGAGCTTATATATTCTTTTCAATTTTATTAAATGAACCTTTAAGGACTTTCCAAGAGTATAAAATGTAGAAATGGGGTGTGTGTGTGTGTGTGTGTGTGTGTGTGTGTGTATTGATCCTATTACAAAAGGCCATCCAGTGAGCTAGATAGATATGCACAATGCAGCATGGCAATTGGGGTCACGATAGTGGAGACTAATGAGACAACGTGGATGGTAGATAACCTTACATCAGTGTGAGAAAATCTCGAAAATTGTATCCAAACCTCCGAATAGCGACAAAGTGAAAATATTCCAAGCAAGGGGAAACGGTAAGTTCCACATTACACAACCTAAAGCCTTGAATCGCCTTCTACGATTTAGTATGAGCTTTGACTTGAGAAAAGCTGAATAGCTCCAAAAAGAAGACAAAAGAGGGGGCAAAATATCCATGCAAACTCGAACACCAACCACAAATACAAGGAGCGGAAAACTCATGACCTTGAACTCCAAACCCAATTATTATCTTCAACCCACCCTCCCCTCCTCCTCTTCCTGTGGCCTCATCCTCCAAAAACCACACCAAACCTCACCCTTCTCTCCCATGGCTTCCATAGCCACCTTCTTATCCAAAATCCCATCCTCCCTCCCCTCCTTCTCCAAATCAGACCCATACCTCTCTTCCTCCACCTTCCTCTTCCTCTCCACCAAGAAAAGATCTCCACCATCCCCCCGGCAGCTCCCTCTCTTCCCTCGCGCCACCGCCGCGACAAGCGGCACCCAGAAACCCCCCGTCGGGAGAGACGAGCGAGTTCATCAAGTCCACACCATCGACGAGTTCGACGCCGCCCTCCGGTCGGCCAAGAACAAGCTGGTGGTCGTCGAGTACGCCGCCAGCCACAGCCCCAACAGCCGCCGCATCTACCCTTGCATCGTGGAGCTCAGCCGCACGTGCAGCGACGTCAACTTCCTCCTCGTCATGGGCGACGAGTCCGACGAGACCCGCGAGCTCTGCCGGCGCGAGGGCGTCGACAAGGTCCCCCATTTCACCTTCTACAAGGGCATGGAGAAGGTCCACGAGGAGGAGGGCATCGGCCCCGACCAGCTGGTCGGGGACGTGCTCTACTACGGCGACAACCACTCCGGGGTGGTGCAGCTCCACTGCCGGGAAGACGTCGAGGCGCTGATCGACGAAAACCGGGGGAAGGAGGGGAAGCTGGTGGTGCTCGACGTCGGGCTGAAGCACTGCGGGCCGTGCGTGAAGGTCTACCCGACGGTGATCAAGTTGTCGAGGTCGATGGCAGACGCCGTCGTGTTCGCGAGGATGAACGGCGACGAGAACGACAGTTGCATGGAGTTTTTGAAAGACATGGACGTGGTGGAGGTCCCAACCTTCTTGTTTATAAGTGATGGAAAGATATGTGGGAGGTACGTTGGGTCAGGGAAGGGGGAGCTCATAGGGGAGATCCTTAGATACCAAGGGGTAAGGATTACTTGAGGAATTTTTTGGGGAATTCATGCTTGAAAGACATGGTATTCTTCTTCCCTGATTTATTGATAAAAAAAAAAAGAAGCAGCATGCGCCACTATTGAATTTGTATTTTACAAAGATCATGGCAAAAAATTATCATGGGACATGGAAAAATATGGGAACAGAGAGAATATATGAAAGATATATGTGTATTCTCTGTATCTTGTGCTGTTTGTTATAACAATATGTACATTAATATTAATCATCTTTGGAATAGTACAGTAAATATACTTAGGATTCTGTGATGTATTAATCTACAGGAGGGATCAGGAGATTCCAAAAAAAAAAAAAAATCTTTTCTCATATACTCTGCTTCAAGAAGAATTGTTTAGTAGAAATTGATCTCAAGCTTTGAGTTGGGGAAAGCATCCTAAGGGATAATGGCTTATCTAATTGTGCAACTTTTTTAGCCTTCCAGGGGAGAGTAAGCAATTGATTCCAAACAATTCATTAATCTCATTGCCAACTAGGAAGTATTTTGCACAAAAAGTAGGAAATTTTGGCTTGGTTTATTAGGAAGACCAACTAGTTTTCTCCAGAGCTGGGGCTGCTAACAAATGCCAGGTTATGAAAGATGGATCAACTCCATCCATGTGACTCTGTCTCTCCTCTCCCTGCTTTCTCCATTCCAAATTCATGGAACAGAGAATTTTACTACTCAAAAAAAAAAAAAAGCTCCCTGTTCCATGAAATGAAGTCATTCTCCCCTGCTCTGGATCCAATGTCAATTGAGAAGATTCATGTGAGGAACAACAACCTTACCTGCGCATGTGAACACAGATTGCTGATTCTTTTTCCAGTAAATTTGTTAATTGACTGCAACATTTCATTAAAGAACAACTAGAGCAATTGAAATTCTCTAATTCCCAACGAATTTTGATGAAGGGTTCATCGGATGCCTTGATCAATCGGTAATGATCGAGACGGGAGTCATGATCCTCTCAGGTTCGTATCTGAATTGGAGAGGGCCGATTCTCCAATCATGGCCGATGATGATTGTGATTGGACGGGCTCGACCTACACGATGCTCATTTATCTCAGCGGAGCCCTTCGAATCATGATTATCATGCCAATTGCCCAGATCAATTTAGGTACAATATTAAGAGGTTCCAAGCTTTTGGGACAACACAAGAGATCTTCTTACTCAATTTTTGAATATTTTATTTTTAGATTTCGATGGATGTATTTATACTCGAATAGTTTAATTTATTTAATTTATTAAAAAAAATCTACTTTTATGGAAGAAGATGTAAAATTAGGAAGGTACAGATTGGGATAGCAGATAGTAGGATGGACTAACCGGTTGTGTCGATTTTCATTAAACAAGATGGATACTTGGATGGACATATTCTTTCTTCAAAAACTTATTTAATGATTTATCAAAAAAATTTATTAGCCAGCAATCCCATCGCATGAGTGGAAAGCTAGAACAAATTACTCATCTTGAATAGGTTTCAGCTTTGAGCTAGGCTCTTGTTTCTTCCCTTCTTTCCTTGCTCTGGAACCTTATTTTATTCTTATATATTTTAGCTTTCACTCCTCTTTTCTAATTTGTACCTACCAACAAAATCAAATACCGAAAAGATAAACTAAAACTACACCTAGATCAATTCAAATATTGAATCTAATGTGATAGAAGCCGATTGAATAAATGAACATTTTCAGGTCTGAAATATACTCTTACCATTAACTTAAAATATGCCCAAAACATGGCAGTCCTAATCGGCCTCCACTAGGGATCCATCAAGCACTCTTTTTTATTCAAGAATAAATAATAGTCTTCAACAATTTAGAACATGTTGTTATGCATGACAGTATATGCTTGTCCTTATGATTCCAGACCTTTTTTTTAAGAGCACGAATCCTCCACAGTGCACGCACAACACCACAAAGTATCATGCAGTTGTGGATGGCTGCCTTTAATAGATAGACAGTCATCAAACAAAATAGTCCATAAGCACATGCCATATGATATACAGTGCACATTATTTGATGATCGTCTATTTTCTAATAGCGGACCTCTGGAGATGTGCAGCATCCAGTGCTTAACATGCTTGTCACCCGTCATGTGTTCTCAATGTGCCCCCCTCTATCCCAAGAGACTAATTGTCCAAGCTCCATGGACATTCCCATCTCACCTCACCCCGCAAATACCAATAAAATCCCTCCAACTTTTAAACACATAAATTGGCATTAGACTAGCTCATTATAAAAGGAAGGACCCACCCTAATCTTATCTCCCAAGTTCATGATAAATTAGATGAATTTCAATTAAATTAATCCATCCAGCATGCTGGCACGGTTCAACAGCAAAACCGATGCAAATGGAGACAAAATCTTTATCAGAAAAACAGTGCATTAGACAAGCAGTGAAGCCACTTGAAAGCCACAATGCTGCCTCATATTCTTATAGTAGTTTTTATATCTGCAATTGATACCAAAATGAAATCACTATGAGCAATTATAACCTAATAATTCATTCCGATTTTGTTAGTGTGTTATGTCTATTATTTTCTAATAATTATAGGAGCAGATAATTGGTACCTTTTAAGATAATAATGGCACATAAATCATTGAAACTTTGCTTCTTTTTTTTAAGAAAAAAATTATCTGACAAAATGATATTTGTTTGTCATATTGTATAGCATTTAACATTATTCAAGCTATTTATATATCTCGTAAAACACCAGAATTGTCCTAAAACCTTTTAGTGGTCACTTCCTGATTTTTCCAAGTTGATAGCACATGATTTGCATCATGTCCACAATGAGACACATATATCACATCATGCTAATAGATCATAGATCAGATTCGAAAAGTGATGACACACCAAGGGTTTCCACTCCCTGATTGTTTCGCTTTTCGTAGACATCACAACAAAAATTTGTGCTCTAATCGAAAGGCAGCATGGCAAGAAAAATGAGATTTATAGAGCAAAGATAAAGTCAAATGGCATGATGTACAGTCAGATGGTGCACTTGGTGTAGGGTCAGTATGTATGGCCAGATGGTTTAATTTTTTTTTGGCTAAATTTCGAGTACGAATACATCAAATAAAATTAAAAAACAATAAATCATGCAATGCTCTAAGCACTCCTCCTAATTTATCGTTCGGCTGGCTTCTCTATATATATGCTTAACTTGAAAGGCTATTTCAGCCCTGTTTGGGAGAGCTTTTGGAGGGCCAAAAAGCACTTTCTGGCCCTCCAAAAGTACTTTTAGATAAAAAATGGTGTTTGGTAAAATTTTCGAAAAGCTGTTTTTAGCTTCCGCAAAAGCATAAAACAGCTTTTAGGAAGAAGCTCCAATTTGGAGCTTTCCAAACATGCTGTTTTCAACTTGTTGGGAAGCTGTTTTTTGAACCAAAATACCCTTATTTAAAATCACACTTTTCCCCCCAAAACCCTTATCCCGCCTCTTTCTTTTCTCTTTCCCTCTCAATCTTCTTCTTCCTTTCTCTCTATTTGTTAGAGAGATAAATGGTTATTAGAAGGATAAAAAATTAATTTACACTAATAATTATAATATTTTATATATTTATTATTGTATTATACTATAAATATAATATTATATTACATTATATCATAATACATTGATATGTTATTTAATAATTTAATATTATATTAAATTATTATTCTATAATACATAATGTTATATTACCTTATTATAATAATATTATATTACATTACATTAATATTATACTATATTATATATTTATATATTAATACATATTATATTTTATTATAATCTGTTATATAATACTGGTAATGTCCTTTATGGTCATTTTGTCGCACAAAAGTACTTTCTCAGTTTGTTTACCAAACACATGTTAAAGTACCACAGCACTTTAGAAATGTAGTTACCAAACAGCAAACAGCTTTTTATAAACATTATACTTCAAACAGCTCTATTTCTAACCGCTCTATTTCAAAAAGTCCTACTACTAATAGCCCCCCAAATAAGGCCTTCTCCTCTTCCCATCGTGCAAATATCTGAAGCCATTACTCAGGCCGGCCAGATTGTGCATTCAGGATGAGCATGCGAGATATCTGCCATGGATGGCGGCAAGATACCGTGATGTTCGCTGGCAATTACCGCCATGGATGGATGTGGGCTTTGCCTTCTTTCTCCGTCCTTTAGTGCCTGTCCTTTTGCCAGCCAAGGACACGGGAGAAGATACCCTTGCATCATGATGGGATCTTGGGCGCCGTTCAATGGATGCAATCTAGATGCGATCATCACCGTCGGAAGGGCTTCTAGAAGCCATCTCCAATCTCGACGGTTGTTCCACGGCGTGTGCATGTAGAGGAGCCACATCTTAACATAAACAAAAAAAAGGCGGAGGGGGTAAAAAGCGGGGGCACCGACCTGACGCGTGATGGTGTCAGGTGACACGAGATTTAAAGAAGAAAAATAAGGAAAAAGTAAAAACTTTTACCGAAAGCACGGCGGCACACCAACGCCCTTTCCCAACCCACCGAGTTCAAAAAATTAAATAATAATAACAATGCTATTAATGACAATAATAATAACCCACCGAAGCCATAGAGACACTGGGAATCACTCGTCTGAGGTGGCGTCATGTTATTGGTTCTTTTACTTGGATCCGCCCTTGGATGGCCGCCACGTCATATTCGTGGTATACAAGTAAATGCATTCTAGGTTGAGAATCTCGGGGTAAAAGGAAAGAGAATATAACGGATAATAATATGTACATAGCAGGAAAGAATAAGCCCAATCTCCGTGCCGTGCTCCGCCGGGCCAACTTCGCTCGCTCGCTCGGAGCCACAAGCGCCTGGCTTGAACCAGGGGCAGGAGCCAGGAGGGGAGGAGCTGCTTGTTTCGGCCAGGTGATTCTACAGTCTCGCCGGACCATCTTACCGTGGGAATGTTCTTCTTAAATCTCAACGAATCCCGTTCGTTCATTTCCCTTCCCTTCCCTTCCCTTCCCTTCGGTTGCGCTAACGTTTCCGTGGTTTCTTCTCTCTCAAGATCCGTGGGGAGGGTAAGGAGAAAGGAAGAGGCGGCGGCGATGGAGACGGTGGCGGTGGTGTGGACGGCCGCGGTGGCGGCGGCGGGGCTGATCTACTGGTTCGTGTGGGTGATGGGGTCGGCGGAGGTGAAGGGGAAGCGGGCGGTGGATCTGAAGATGGGATCGATTACGCGGGACAAGGTCCAGGACAAGTACAAGCAGTACTGGTCCTTCTTCAGGCGCCCCAAGGAGACCGCCGTGGCGTCGTCGGAGAATGTCCCGGCCTTCGTCGACACCTTCTACAACCTGGTGACCGACATCTACGAGTGGGGCTGGGGCCAGAGCTTCCACTTCTCCCCCTCCATCCCCGGCCGCTCCCACCGCGACGCCACCCGCATCCACGAGGAGCGCGTCGCCGACCTCATCGGCGCCCGCCCTGGCCAGCGCGTCCTCGACGTCGGCTGCGGCGTCGGCGGGCCCATGCGCGCCATCGCCGCCCGCTCCGGCGCCGACGTCGTCGGCATCACCATCAACGAGTACCAGGTCGGCCGCGCCCGCGCCCACAACAAGAAGTCCGGCCTCGACGCCCTCTGCGAGGTCGTCTGCGGCAACTTCCTCCAGATGCCCTTCCCGGACGCCTCCTTCGACGGCGCCTACTCCATCGAGGCCACCTGCCACGCCCCGCGCCTCGAGGACGTATACGCCGAGATCCACCGCGTCCTCAAGCCGGGATCCCTCTACGTCTCCTACGAGTGGGTCACCACCGCGCTCTACCGCGCCGACGACCCCGACCACGTCGACGCCATCCACGGGATCGAGCGGGGGGACGCCCTCCCGGGTCTCCGCGCCCACGACGAGATCGCCGCCATCGCGCGGAAGGTCGGCTTCGAGGTGCTCGACCAAAGGGACCTCGCCCGGCCCCCGGCGGGGCCGTGGTGGACGCGCCTCAAAATGGGGCGGATCGCCTACTGGCGGAACCACCTCCTCGTCTCGGCCCTCGCCTTCCTCCGGATCGCGCCCAAGGGCGTCGTCGAGGTCCACGAGATGCTCTACGAAACCGCCCGCCACCTCACCCGCGGCGGCGAGACCGGTATCTTCACCCCTATGCACATGATCCTCTGCCGCAAGCCTCCCCTCACCCCCAACGCGGAGGACGGGAACCCTCAAGAATCTACTTCCTAATCCCACTGCTTTCATCCTTTCTGTGTTATTTCTTTTCTTTCTTTCCTTTTTTTCTTTATTTATTTCGTTTTTGCTTTGCTTTCTGAGATTTATCTATCTACCTATCTTGTGATCTTAGGAGAACTAGAACCATTAATGGTGAAGGAATTGGAGTTTTTTCTTCTCTTTTTTTTTTATTTGATGTTTTAAATTTATTTTGGTGCTGAGATCGGACTGTTCTGTTTGTTATGATCCTAATCGGACGGTCGAGATTGCGTTGGATTTGAATCGGTGGTGCACGGCGACGAAAGCCAACAAGAGGCAGACCGCATCTTGTGGCTTTGGGGTTGTCGTCTTTTATCGGGACGGGGACAACGCCCTCGTGGGGTCACTGTCAGGTTTTATAAAACAAAAGCAAGCGGAAAGATATTATTACTCATCGTGGTTCCTGTTTTGCCTAAGGCTCAAATTGGTCGGGTTGATTCTTAATCCAAACCGCCATGCCACAGTTAGATCCGATCTGGATTCGAATTGGAGGACCATGGAGCCGGATCGGATCCTAAAATTGGATCCATTCTATTTTTGAATTGGATCCGAATTTACTGAATTCAGATCCGATTCAAGTGACTCATATATAAAATATTAAAGTATTATTATAAATAATAAATAAATTGGCCAAAAATTTGTTAGGGACTGTGTGCTGCTTTTCCACATGTAATGTTACATTAAATGCTCATTTGACTTATGAGGTAGATTAAGTAGCCACGAAACATTACATTAAATGCGCATTTCACTTCATGAAGTAGATCGAGCATTTATGGTTGCGGGTAGAGAGAGACATAAAGCTAGGCCTCTCAAAGATAGCTAGCGGCTAGCTAGCTGACTTAGCCCACTATGTATGGGTTCGTGTTGTAGGAGCTAGCGGCGTATTTCTTTTCCACTGGCGTCCGGAGCTCACGTTCTCAGCGGCATCGCAGTCTTCAATCGGTTTTCGCATCTCCTCTCCGATCTCTTTGGCCCCATATCCACCGTCTCCCGATCCTATCCGACCACAGGAGCGGAGAAGGAGAAAAAGCATCACTGTTTTCATAATCCAAGCACCTACAACTCTTTTGAAGATTGAGATTTGTAACCGTGAAAATTTGAAACCTTCATAAAAAAATTACAAAATATATATTTTTTTGTTTGGTTAATTGGATAATATAAATTAATTGAGAATAATTACAACCCTCAAAATCACAAAACATAATACTAACGATATGAATAGAAAGAATACTTGAGGAAACCCATAATGTAGATCTTTTATAATTCACCATGCAAGAAACTATATGTTGTGGTTAAAATCTAGTTTGAGGGTGACCACGCCGGAGGAGTCGGAGGAGCCGCCGTCCGGACTGGAGAATGGACACCACCTTCCGTACACTGGCGTACCTACACAAAGTCTCACCAGTGGATTCCAGTGAAGGCCCTCCGACGCTTAAATTAGAGTGAATCTTTGTTGGTCCAAAAAATCCCCAAGCGTTACCTGATGTGGGTGGGCTATTTATAGTCTTAGCAAAGATGCCCAGGTGGCGGAGGTATGGCCCATCCTCATCATAGGAGGAGATGGTCATGGCCAGGTTGCGTGCAGCCAGGCTTGCTTGAGGCACACGGTGTGGGCCGTTCTTGTGAACGATATGGCGCTGACAGAGGTGGCAAGATATGGCCCTTGGCAGTAAGGCATGGCTTCTGGTCGACAGGCCGTAGAGTGGCCAGCAAGCAAAGCATGGTGCGATGAGATTGTAATGTATGACCACGTGTGCGGGTGTACGCGCGCGCGTGGATGCGGCCGTGGGCGAGGTCAGACTCGCTTGGAGGCCGCAGCATATACTTGGCGAAGTTAGCTTGGTGAGCACTAAGGTTAGGCCTTCTTGGGGGCCGCAACATGTTTGGTGACGTCGGCTTGGCGGACTCTGAGATCAGCCTAGTCTCCTCGGCTATGAGGTATGCTCGGTAGGGTGCCCCGAGCTCGGGCCGGAGTGTCATTGCCTGCGGTCGACGGGGCCTTTTCGGCTCTTGGTCGGTCCTGTAGGGCGCCCCGAGTTCGGGCCCGAAACGTCATTATGTTATCTGCGGTCGACGAAGCCTCTTCGGCTCTTGGTCGGTCCTGTAGGGTGCCCCGAGCTCAGGCCCGAGACGTCGTTATGTTACCTGTGGTCGACGGAGCCTCTTCGGCTCTTGGTCGGTCTTGCAGGGCACCCCGAGCCTGGGCCCGGGACGTCATTACGTTACCTACGATCGACGGGGTCTCTTCAGCTCTTGGTCGACGCTGCAGGGCGCCCCGAGCTTAGGCCCGGGACGTCATTATGTTATCTGTGGTCGACGGGGCCTCTCGGCTCTTGGTCGATCCTGCAGGATGCTCCAAGCTCGGGCCCGAGACGTCATTATGTTATCTATGGTCGATGGGGCCTCTTCGGCTCTTGGTCGATCCTGCAGGACGCTCCGAGCTCGGGCCCGGGACGTCATTATGTTACCTGCAAGGATCGCTGCAGGTCCTGGCAGCGAAGAGATCTGGCCGAGGTCGGCCTGACATTCAGCGAGATCCGAGGTCGGACTGGCTCTCAGCATGACCGAGGTCTGGCCTGATCGGCGCTGAGGTCTGTTTGGCTGGAATGGGATGGTTTGGAGTAGGACGATCCATTTTGCCCCTCATCACTATCCAATCAGCAGCACTGGTAGCTTCTTTATAAATATGTGAAACTTCAAAAGATTACAAAACGTTCTTTACTCAATGGAAAAACACAAAAACTCCACAAGATATCAGTTGGCTAAAACATCACATTCACATGATGCTTCTTAACTTATACTTTTCTCCCATATATCTTAGCAACTTCTATCTGTTGCCCCAATTCCCAACTGTTTCGTGGCACATCGAACATTTCACGTGACTTAAGAGCAGCCTATGAAATTTCTCTTCTCTAGAAGTAACAAAATATAAGACTAACCTGGATTCGAGCTATCAAGATTCTCCTAATTTAAAATTGAACTAGAATTATCTTATCTTCCAATCATGTATGTCCATATCTTGCACAACATAAGTATACAGGACTCAGTCGCCATCTCTCCACTTCAACCGGAAAGCAAAATGGATCCAAAATCCAGGCAGCAAGCGTGTAAGTTTAGCATCAATCATATAACTAAACACTGTGGATTCTATACAGATATCAATCATATAACCTTCTAAGCTGAAGTAGCTTCGCATGCGGAGATCTTCTCATAGTATCCAATTGAATTAATTTGTGATTTAGCTAAGAAGTTGGAGTGCACTCCCAAGCTAATGCTGTTGTCACAACGTGCAAGCTACAGCCATCTCTCTTGACATTCTCAAAGCAGCCACTCCTCTTTGTCTTGAAAGTAATGTCTTCTAGTGTCCTGACTTGCCATTCCTACTACTTATTTATTAGGACCGCCTTCTAGTGCGTCCTCCTCAAGTGTCTCACTTTCCTAAACTCAAACTGTAAAAGTGAGTGAGTGAGAGATAGAGAGAGATGAAGGATATTAGAGAGTTGGGTCACTTGTTTGCATGCGCCTTCCTCTTCCACTTCTCTTCTTTCATGGTGATTCCATCCATCACCGATATCACCGTCGAGGCGCTGTGCCCTGGTAGGGATCGGTGCTCCCTCGCAATCTATCTCAGTGGCTTCCAACAAGTGGTAAACTTCGCCTTCTTGGCTCCCTTCTTCCTTCAAGATGGTTCCTTTTCTTTATTATTCTTCTTTTCCTTTGGTGAAACTCAAGAAGCGAACAAAAGACTTGCTCCAAAACCATTACAGAATGGTAAGCTCAAGAAAATAATAAAATTTGGTTGTTTGGATTGAAAGACAGCTATAGTACTCTAGCAGCTTATATATTGAGTACAGCGACAGCATGTAGAATGGCAAAGGACAGAGGATAACTGTAATATGGATACTTCACTTCATTCAGTAGTACTGTTTGGTTCAAAATGATATTTACTGTTATGGTATTACCTATAAATTTATTTAATTGCCTCGAAAAGGATTTTAATATTTCAATTATTTTGGAGAAAATTGATATTTAAATCTTTAAGGCAAATATTAATTGTATGAATGTAGCCACGCAGTGATATCATTTGTGGTCTTGGACATGCTCAGATACACCATCATATCACCTTCAAGTTTTTATTTTTTGAAAAAAGGAAAGAAATACTATATTTGAGAATAAAAAAGATGGTCTTCTATGACCTACAATTGGAAGATGTATATATATGTGCATTAAGTTGATTTTCCACAAGCAATTGCCAACCTCTTAAGAATATTCACTGAATTTGACAAATGTGTTAAGTGATACTCTGATCTAACTAAAAGCAATTCTTCAAATTAATTCCTCTGAACTTGAAAGGAATCTACATGAAGGGTAACGAATATAAGATTATTAAACACAATGATTTTTGGATGGATTTTCTCTTTCTTTCATTAGAAGATAAAAATGAGGAAATGACTTTACCTTCCATGTCCACATTCTAAACCAAGAGTCATTAATCACCAATCTGCCATCATCTAAAACCAATCAGTGTTTTGAGTCCTGACATTTGGATTGAGTGTCTTCTTTAGAAGTGGCCTAGATATCCATTGCATGTGACAATGGAGATTTGGGAAAGTAAGTTCCTACTTGGAAATAGGCCTACTGGAGCAATGGTAGGAGAGTCCCGGAAAAGCCAAACTAACCTTGCTTGGGGATATTTAATCTGTTTACAAGTTTGAACTGATTCACCATACTCTAAGTCTATGCTTTAGCATTTTTAGCATCAAAGGTGATAACCTCGTGGGATGACCATGCGGGTATGTATTTAGTTCTACATCGGCTATGTATTACTAGATCTTGGATACGTATATAGATCTGAAAAAACCAAATAACATCTTCCAACTAGTTTTTTTAAATGAAATCCTAAACTGTTATAAATGATATCAGAGTAGATTAGGTTTATGACCCATGTGGACTAAGGGATACTGAAGCGCATGCCCATTTTAGATTGTCAACTTGTTGATTGCGATGTATTTACGCCATATCTAGATTGTTTATGATCTAAAGGCCGATACACTGAGGAAGGTGTAGGCCGAACCACCAAGGGTGCAGGCCGAATGGATAAGGTGTAGACCTAAAGAAATGAGAGATCACTCTAGGACGAAGCTTTAGTGGAGAAGAGTCCAATTATGATGGTTGGCTAGCAGTTACCACTATCCACGTGCGAGAGGATTAGGATAAAGTAATATAAATCAATAAAAAAACCTATATCGCCGGAAATTAGTGAAACTATAAATTTTTTTGATGGAGTAATTATACTATAGTTAGCATGACTTGTACAACTTGTGTAACAACACCTTGATGTTGAAATTAATGTATACTATTTTAGTAATTCAGCAACTCAAACCTAAAATATATAAAATTTGAGAAGGCCATTTTATACTTGTAATTTTAAAAAATTCTTCTGATTGTATATTATTAAATTGGCATTTTCTTTAATAAATCAAGAGATCGGTCATCATATAAAGATATGTCTATTTTGCAATATCATAGTTACTGGAGATGCAAAACTTTTGTTAGTAATGTCCACTTCTCCAATTTTGGACACCACCTAGGCAGTGGCTCTGCATTTCTAGTATGTATTGCTTATAATTTAATATTGTTCCATGACAATGGTTCTTTACCTTATTAGTTACATGTAATATTCTGTTACAAGATTATGAGGTTGAAGAAAGCATCTAAAGAAATATTTAGGCTTGTTAAAAAAAAGAAATAAAAAATATTTTGGCAAATAAGCCCCAATATAATGGTTGCATTGTTTAAATGAATGTCATTAAGTGTAATTTACATTTTTGGCCTAATTCTTCTTCTGATGATCGAATCAACCTCTGATCAAAAAGATAGACCTTGGTTATAATTAACACCTAACAACCCATTTCTTGCAGATCACAGGGTTGGGAACTCTCATGGTAACTCCTTTGATTGGCAATCTATCAGATAGATATGGCCGAAAGGCTTTGCTGACCCTTCCTATGACAACTGCTATTATTCCCTCAGGTATGTATTGCTCCAATTTAACCTGGGTAAGCATATATATATATAGCTATTAAAAATGTTACTCTTGCTGACAAAGTAGATCCAATAATCCAAACCTTCCATTAGTATGAAGTTTGTTGTAGAAAATTATTGAAGTACAAAGGTTGATTGCATCAATAACATGTGGTTGTTTCTAGGTTTTCTCTTGTGATGAAAAAAAAAGAAAACATGAAGCTTTATTAAGCGACATCTTTGATATATCCTTTTTCTATTGAAATTTTATATGACACTTGATGGCTGCATTAGGATTTGCATATGTTAGACCATGTTGTCTGCTAAGAGCCCTAGATTTGTAATCTACCTTCACCAAAGTTTGGGGATTGAGGGGCATTTGGATGATGGCTTATCCCTTTGTACTATAGCCCATTTCCTATGAGACTCTTTTACCAAAAATTAAAAAGAAATATTCGATAGGCAATAATAAGTTAGGAGTTTGAACATGAGTAGCCAGGCATAACATGATTGTGAGTCTTACAAAAACTTACAATCGATGTAGAAGACATCACAGTTGAACTAGTCTCTTATTAGATGGCACTTGAACATGATCTATGAATTTTTTTTGTTTTTGCAGGCACATAAATAATAGGTTACATAGCACGGGATAGCCTTACCTAAATATCCCTAGGTCCTTAAACCCTGGTGAAAGTATTATTTTTTAATCTTTTTGGGGATAGAGAGAGAAATATGAATGTGGGCTTTGAACTCAAGTCTCTTGACAACCATTTGCTAGCTTGATTAGCATGCACCTTCATTCTGAGCATACTTGATGCATGGAAGGTAAAAAAAGATAACCGTATGGTAGCATAGTTTAGCAGTTTATTGCCTAAGCTTAATATAGTTGTGCTTTCGCTTTGCATGGATAAACAACAAAGTGACATTGATTATATATGTAGTTATTTATCATTTTTGCTTACTACCTACCTCAAGAAGAATTATTATTCGATACTCGTTGATCTCTTAATTTCCAAAGAGCTATGAGATCAAGCACACTGAATGCAAAGTATCTTTGTCTAAGATACCTCAAATCATGAACATTTTTTTCGATAATAATTTATTTGGCAGGTTTGCACATACACTATTTGAATTTAGTTAATTAAACATGTCGCTATATTTCTACAAAGTTCTCCAAAGTTAAGACAAATAGAAAAAGTCCATTGTGGTAATGGATATTATCCATCATTATCACTTTCCATCACCATGAGGAGGCATATGATAATTTTGAGAAAGAAGAATATGAGGCTTGACATATTAATGAAATATTGTAAATAGAACCTACCGATCACATGGGAGTTTAGGTTCAAAGTGCTTGTATGCCCACAAGGTATATCTAACGCAAATGTTGACATATTAGAAATGTTTTGCCATGGTGATCGAGTGGATTCGGGAAGAGGGGTGCTCAGTTGAGGACCTGCTGCTGCTCTACGATATCTGCAGGGCTTTGGGAGAGGCGGATTCCTACCAGGCCACGCATATATATCGGGAGGCGAATGGTGCTGCAGATTGGGTTGCTTCCTTCACGGCTCATCACTCGGAAGACTTTTTCTAGATAGATCATGGGGTTGTGCCTATGCCTTTGCGCAGCATTTTGTTGGCCATCTTTACACTCGTTAGGTGTGAGCCGCCGATGTACCAAAAAAAAAAAGAAGTGTTTTGCCGCCATTCTTTTGAATGTAAAGGTGTAGAGACATAATATCATCATACATAAATGTCACTCTTTAGCTACCTTGAAATCATTTCTAATATAGGTGGATGGCCATTAACTTTTCGATGAGAAATTCTAAAGTAACAACAATTCAGACATAGTTTTTAAAATATGAAAATTAATGACAACTTAGACAAATTTTGAAAAATAATGATTCGGAGCATGTGAATTTTCAAAGCTCACCATGTAGACGTTAATTATGAAGTGGCAAATCTCGATTTTTATGGTACTTTTGAGAATTATTTGTCATGTGATTCGTATTTTGTTACATTAATCTTAACTAATCTTAATCTTCGTGCCAATATGAAAGCCTAAGAAAATAGGAAGGTGGTAGTGCCCCAAGTGGACTCTTCATTTCCCTACATTTTGCTCATAGCTCTCCATGCACCAGATGCCTCAAAGTGACAGTGGATGCATCACCTATCTGCTATTGTCTTTTCATGTCCAATGGGCAAAGCAACATGAGCACTAGACAAACAAGACATGTGCAAAGAGATTCCACATGTCTCCTTCCCTTCTTGTTTTCTTTGGCCTAGTGACATTTCCATCAACTTGAGGCAAAAAGTCTCGACAAGAATGGATTTCTATACAAAAAAAAAATAATAAAATCAAAAGAATAAAGTTGACTCTTTTTATGGTTCATTATTCTTCTACGCTAAGATAGGAAGATCTTAGGGAGAATATATGCACAATCCGTTTGTGACATCCTTTTCCTTTTTTTTTTTTTTTAATGTTTACCTTTATTCCTTTTGCTTTTCCCTCCCTATGAGAAAGCAATAAACTCAGCAGTGTATTGTTGAACCATAAATTCAAGGACTAAAAAGTGATGGTAACATGAGTATAATGGATCCAAGAAGACTACTGAACTTGAGGTTTTCGATCCTAAAGGGTGCCGACCCTTAATTTGGTGGGTATATAATTAGAGAGGTTGACCACGGAAGATCATGGTGCATGTGATTAGATTTAAATAGATTTAAGCTCTTAGCCCGACGAGGACGTTAGGGCTTAAACGGAAGAGGATATGAGGATCTGTGCGGGCATGTGTTTAGTCCCACATCGGTTATTCATCGAAGAGATTTTGAATACTTATACAGGACTAAGAAACCCAAGTAATACCTTCCGGCTAGCTAATTTAGGTGAGGTCCTGGGTTATTACAAATGGTATCAGAATAGACCCAACCCATAATTTATGTGGATTAGGGGACACTGCAGCACAGATCTATTGAGGTTAACCATGAGCCAATCGTGGTGTTTATAATTAGATTTAAATGGATTTGAACCCTTAGCCTGACGTGTACATCAGGACTTAAACGAGAGGAGTATGCGAGGATCCGTGCGGGCGTGTGTTTAGTCCCACATTGATTATTCACTGGGAAGATCTTGGGTACTTATACAGGATCAAGAACCCAAATAATACCCTCCGGCTAGCCATTTTAAGTGAGGTTCTGGGTTGTTATAACTCATGCCAATCACCAAATCAATTTAGGTAATTATATTTTCAAAGTATATTGTGACATGACATCAAGTCACAATATGTAAAAGCCTAGTAGTTGTAAATTTCACAAATTTGTAATTGTTAAAATTATTTTACTATTATTTTCACAAAGTTGCATTTATCTTTGGCAATATATAAGATGGGGCCTTCATCTTCTTAAAATGTGAATTCTTGATGTGAGAAATCATATAGTTGATGATTGTTCACTTTCATCCATCTCTATAGCTTTTGCATATATTATCACAAAGTTTTTCAAAAGGTACACATAAATTTAATTTTTTTTTGAGGCAAATTAAAGGAATGAAGATTCACCTGCACTATAATTATAGAGTTTAGCTTTTTTTTAATATATACCATCCAAGAATCGAATCCATAACCTATGATTGCTAAGTAGAGGGATGCGACCATTGAGCAAAACTCTAGTTCACTAAAAACTGAAATTTATATCGTTAAACATATTTATTCACTAAATTTCATTATTTGCAGCTATATTGGCTTATGATCGGTCCAGAGCTTACTTTTATATTTACTTCATCGTCAAGACGTTCACTGGCATATTCTGCGAAGGCAACATGCAATGCCTTTCACTTGCATATGTGGTACTACTCATAGCACCTTACCTCTTCTAGACTGGTAAATTTTGAAAGAACTTCTATATACTTAGATGCAGCATCTTGTATTCACCAAAATTAGATGTCTAATATGAGAATCTTATTTCATACTCGCTATGTTCTTAAATTCCATCCCCCACACCCTCATTCTTATATATTATCCTAGGCATTTTAATAGAATTTGTCATTTAATAATTTACTACATTGGTAACCATGATGCTAACTAGCAAGTGCTAGTCCTTCGATTTGTAGTTCACGAACGGCTAAATGTAAAATAAACAAAAATATGTTCCAACATATAAATCTACATTTAAATAAGAATAAATAAAATATGGATTTTTTGGTTTTGGCCACTTGGGACGTTATGTTCGGCAATATATTTAGACACTAAAATGCTAATTTCAATAAAAGAGTTTGGTATCGTTTTCTTTAATGTTGGATTTGTGCTTGGGTAATAATTAAAAAAAAATATACATCATACAAAAAAACGATATCTAATAAAAGAGTTTGGTATTGTTTTCTTTAATGTTGGATTTCTGCTTGAGTAGTAATAATAATAAAAATTATACATCGTTCAAAAAAACAACTATACATGATATGTAATATATTCAATATTATATGTTATTTATTTACAAAACAAGATAGTATTATATATTATCACATAAATACGAGCGATACAGGATAGTACATTCAATGCCATTAATTACCATAATATATATTTCAGAATATCTAATATAATTATATCTAATGAAATATCAAATAATTATTACAGTAATATATATTATAATATAAATAATGATAACTATATAACGTATAATTCAACATATAAAACATATAATTAAAATATAGGATTATTATGTTATATTATTATATATCTATTTTGATATGTATTATATTATAATATATTTCAAGGTATACTAGCAATATGATACATTAGTGAAATATCTTGATAATACTAATATAGTATTTAATATAAAATTACAACCTGTAACAAAATTGATATTATAATATAATAATATATTAATAATATATTAAGATAGTTATGATGTATTATAATAATTCAATAATATTAGTTATTATTAATATTAATGATTAGATGATCATGTATCATAATTTCATAATAATTAATAATAAGTTTATATAAACTATAATATGTTTGTATCCCAGTCCGTGAGATCTCGGTTACCTTTTAAATGTGGCGCGGAGCGGGCATGGGCTCGCCGGATAGCCAGCGCGAAGCTCAAAGTCCTCCGTGGACCTAACTTGATTTGGCGCACGAATTTGGAAGTGGACTCCCGCCCCGTGTCTATAGCTGATATCCTTTTCCTGTCCTCCCCCCCCCCCCGGCGCAGGCGGACAAGGTCGGCGAGCGGCGGCGAGCGTCGGCTTTCGGCGTGCTCTCCGGCGTCTCCGCTGCCGGATTCGTCTCCGGCACCGTCTTCGCCCGCTTCCTCTCCACGTCCTCCACCTTCCAGGTCTTTCTACTCTCTTCCTCCTCTCCCTCTCCTTCTCTCCCCTTCTCTTCCTCACCCCCTCTCTCTCTCATCCTCATCCCCCGTCTCCAGGTCTCCGCCACCGTTGCCGTGATCTCGGCGGCTTACATGAGGCTCTTCCTGGCCGAGACGGACCGCGGCGGCGGCTGCGGCGGCGAGGACGAGGAGGCCTCCCGCCCCCTCTGTTCCCCTCCTTCCTCCGACGGCGAGTCGTCTCCGAGACTGCCGGCCCTGAGAAAGCTGCCGTCGCTGGAGAACATGATCAGCATTCTGCGGACGAGGTATTTGATTTGATTTCTCTTGGAACGGCTTCAAGAAAATAGAAAATGGTAAATGAATGGTTTCTTTTGTTTGCTGTTAGTTAAGATCAATCCCATGTCCCCATTTTTTGATTATTGATTTGATTTGGTTTGATTTATTTTCTCTTGGATGGCTTGGAAATTGGAACAAAGTTGAGAAAATGACAAACTGTTTGCTAATCTCAATCTTGACCCAAATGGTTAAAGTCTGATGTTTTTAATTCAGAGACAGACTTAGTTTAATTTAGTCTCATTGAAAGCTGTGGTGAAGTAGATTAAACATGAGTTGCAAGTTCGGGGTGATCTGTATCAAGAGAAGGGATAGCAGAGAAAATTTTCATTATGTCTGAAAGATGTTTGTATTTTTTCTTTTAACATGCTATGAGAAAATCCTGATTATTTTTTCTTTAATAGAATTCTGTCTAGTGACATCTAAGTGCAGCTAGAAAACTTTGACTTTCTATTGATAATTTTTGTCTCTATATACTTGTTGTAGCTCATGAAAAAAATTTAAACTTCTGGTGTATATGCTAACTGTTGAGGTTATTTGCCTTCATTTGATCTTGTTTACAAACCGGTCTTTACCTATCTCTTCTAGGTGTCATGCGCATGTTTTTTGTCTACCTAGCTTTCAAAATATTTTCTTCATTTTCGATAAAACGAATTTAGTTCAACCTATAGAATTGATTTTATGCCTCAACGTGTGATCAGTTGAAGTTTATGAACTGGAACTGACTCAATCTCGATGCAACATTAATTCCTTCATTAAATTTCTTACCAAGGCAATCGAGGAGGATACATGAAACATATAAGACAAGTTGCTGGCAAGGATACATACCTTATTTTCTACGCTATCTAAATGAAGAGAGATGAAGACAAGGTTCGACATGGTGAATGTATCAGTTTTTGAGGCACAAAGCACACAATAAAGAGAAATTATAACATGATCCCAATTATGGTAAGGAAAAGAATGGACTGGAAAAATGATGTGTTTTTTGTTCTGTTTTTCAAATGTCTAATATTTTTTCTTTCAAGAAAAAAATGCTTCCTTTTTAATGTTTTGCTCGTGGTTGGCTTTGACTCTAACAATACTGATACCTCAACTTGTGATGTATAACTATACAATAGGTGTCCGTAGATGCTAGTACATTTTTTATCTTTACTCTTCTATGCTTGAGAATAAGTGGTATTTCTTACAGGTCTTTATTCTGATAGAAAAGGGAACCTAATAAGGCAACTCCTTGTAAGTTTATTGATAGAAGGACATGGAGCAGCATTGTCTATTAATACAGAAGTGTTTCATTTGAAGTAAATGTATTGTTCATTATTTCACCACCCGTAACATGTGTGCATTTTTGTACCAAATCGACTCAACTTTTGACTGATGCTTTCACTGAATAAGTCTCAAACTTTTGCTGCCCTATCATGCAGCAACACGTTATCAAGAGCAGCAGCAGTTGTATTTTTCAACAGTCTTGCTGAAAGTGGCCTTCAGGGTGCAATACTGGTACCTTTTGTCTCCTACTAATTTGAGATTGGTTTCTTATTTTCTTTACCCAAAGTAAATTATGCTAGAAATATGGTATTGTCAAACTTATCTTATTCTTTTGTTAACTAAAACTACATAATGGAAAGGAGTAAAATGATCAAAGAAGGTTACAGAAATCCGAGAAAGTTTGGAAGCAAGTATCTAGACTAGAGAGCATATGTTGACATAATACTTTTCTGTTACCTATGTTGATCTCTGAATCTACCTCTCATGCAGCTAAAATGTATATTTCATAGTTATCGAATTGCCTATGCAAGTCCAAGTGATAGACCTGGCCTATTGCTTGGGGAGGCTGTCCGGGTCACCTAGAGGATCACCAACATGTGTTTCCTAGGTGACCTTATACAGCTACACAGCATGTGTGTGATGTCTGAGGATAACGAATTGGGGTGGATGGGTTTCTTCCTCTTAGTAGCAGGAAGCTTCTGTATAGGGTGCTGCTCAGCCTTTGGTATCTCCCAGGACACTAGCTCCCACCAACTTCTTTTGACTGTTGAGAATTTGTTTTTGAGAGATCTGCTTCCCCAGCGCTACATCTGAATCCACTTTTGGCAGAAGTCTACAGATTTACCTTGTTAGTATTTGATTTTGAACCACTGTTCCGGTCACCTTTTCGCCACTCTAAGAATTTTCCGAATTGCACAGCACAAGAACCAAGAAGTCAGCAGTTTATCATCATCAACGACAACTCTCAGCCTTTATTATAACATTTGAACATTTTACAATTTACTTCCATCTAGGCAGTCCACTGAAGTGCTAATGGAAAGCCTCAACTGCCTTCACCGATCCTCTGGTAGGCATGATAGCTTCAAAATAAAAATGAAGTCCATAGTGTAGAAATATGAAAAGTTAGAATCTTTCTTCATTAAGCTTACTACAACCAAAATCAGGCAAAGTACAGGCCCTCAGTTCATTGAAGCAATGGAAGTTCCTCTGACTTTGAATGACTGATAATGAGATATTCATGATTTGAAGCTTTAAATTAGATGATGCAACTACATTCCACAATTTTCAAAAAAGACATTTTTGTGATGGGTCATTTTAAGGCTAAACGATGATCTTCGAACATGTGTATCATTTTACAGTTTCCAACAATTTTATCATAATTTCTCTCTTACCTTCTATCTTTCCCTCTATGTTCCCCTCTCTTTCCATCCCTCTTCTCTCTCTCACAAAAAATGTCTTCATCAACACCCTCTCCTCTCTTCCAAATAGACAACATCTATTTTCTAAGATTCTGGTGGTTAACAAGAGCTGGCTAAGAAAATGTACATATTAGAACTTGTAAATTTATGATAAATTAAAGGTCCCAAGTCCCAACTTACCTCCTTATTACCATTAATTTGGCAAGGTAGCTGTTGATAAGCATAAATTAAGCTCTGGTAAGAGTTTAGGACAGCAACTTCAGGATTTAATCCAAAAATGCACCTCAAGATAGCCAAATTGTATTTATGGGCAATTTATCGTAAGTAGGTTTACCATCCTTGAATGTCATTTTTTTTTCCTATGATATAATTGCAAGAATACATACCCTATTCTTGGTAAGCATGGGCAATTTATCATAAGTAGGTTTACCATCCTTGAATGCCATTTTTTCCCCAATGATATAATTGCATGAATAGACCGAGCTTTGCTCTTCTTTTGGCTCTTTGACTTTTATGTATATTGGTGGGTGCAAAGCCAAGCTTTTCATCTGCATTTCACTATTTACTGTTTCAACTGAATACCAACTCATCAATTTGAGCAACTGAAGTGAAAGCCTAATGCACATGCTTGTGGGCTTTGTCCTAATTAATCTTATGAGCTGTAGATGTTAAGGATGAAAGGCCAACTTCTGATACTCTAAGAAAAATATTGAACAATAATTGAAACCTTGTTTGTATGACTGATTTATGAACGAATAGATACCTTGGTAATCTCAGTTTGTTTTTCAATGAGAAACAACTCAACTTTCTAAAAATTGAAGTCAACGTACATTGCATCTGCAGGTTTTTCTTTTTCCATATGTTTTTCAACCTTCAATTTGAGAATATTTTTATAAATCAGGAGTTATGATATGCAGATTCCTTCATGTATAAGTTTAATTTCTACATGCCTGTCTTTAAAGTTCTGATTACTTACCAATTTTTGTTTGATATCAACACAGTACTACCTGAAAGCACAGTTTCAGTTCAGCAAAGATCAATTTGCTGATCTGCTGCTGATCCTTGGGATTGCAGGAGCCTTCTCACAGGTATGATTTTTCTTGATGGTGTTTGACACTGTTTGCTTGTATAATTTCTGTAAAGATTTCATATTTACTCATGTGCATGCATGGCTACATGCATTGACAAGAAGCTAACTAGAAATAGTTTTCATCTAAGAACGGTTGGTTTTGCAGCTATTCCTGATGCACTTATTAATTCCCACGTTGGGTGAGGAGAAACTCCTTAACATAGGTCTCTTGGCAAGTTGTGCACATGTAATTTTCTTTCATTTTTGATCATCCTCTTTCCTATTTGATTTTTTTTTTTAATTATTAGCCTCTTATTACCGAATTTTGACTTGCTGAAATTTTCTCAAAATTCTGCAGATTTTTCTTTACAGCATTTCATGGTCATATTGGGTAATTTCTCCTCTAAGCCCGTTAATTTGCATAGTCATCCTGCTCTTAAACTGTTTGTCTAATCATGATTGTTATTTATATTAACTGTCAGTTTCTTCTAAAATCTATTAATGTATGTCAGAAACAATTTACGCATCTGTTCATCTACAAAAATGGATAAATACAAAAACATGGTCATAGATGCTCCCAACTTGTGGCTTTTTCTTCTAATTCTGAATGTCCATCTGTCAATATATTTGTTGTAACTAATATATGTTTCTATCATGTCTTTTTTTGTATGATAAACCCACACAAGAAAGTCAAACAATAACAAATTGTGCATAGAGATAGTTCATCTCATCTTTACCCTGCTTCAGCAGAAATGACTTTGAAACAGCTTCATTTACATAACAGATTATTTAACATAATACTGTTTTTTTTGTAGTATAATATGAGTCGAATCTACCTCCAGTAAACTGACAGAGATTAATATCGATATATGAACTTTTCCACCATTCAGAACTCAAGTTTCAACCTAGTATTTTTAAGACCGGGCCTTGACTGGCTAGGGTTATTTTTATCCAAAGTTATTCAAATATCCAGTACACACACTACATGAATTCCAGTGAATTAGATAAACACACACTGAGATTGGTGCTTGGAAGTCGACTATAGATGTTGTAATGCTATGCATTATTGTCTTGTCTTAAGATTCATTACTTGTCTGGTACTGTCATCTTTTCATCCAAGGAATCTAAAGGTTTCTGGAAGTTTTTAAAATAACTTAATAATTAAATTCTAGAAATAGATGCATAGATTCTCTCTATCCCCCCTCTTTCCTCCTCACAATCTTCTCTCTCTCTCTCTCTCTCTCTGTGTGTGTATGCATGTGTGCATGCCTCCCTCCCCCAGATCTTCCTAGTGAAACTGCTTAATATATCCTGTTATGAGTATGAGATGGCTTATTTTCATAGGTTATCTTTAACCCACAGTTTTGCATACATACATCATGTTATGTTCCATATATTCTGGAACATGCTTACAATGGTCAGCGAATCATATTGTTGTGATGTTTCATCGCTAGTGTTAACTAACCGCTAGCCTCCAAAAACTCAAGCTGTTAGGGAATGGGTAAATAGTGTATATCAGGCCTTAACAACGCCCCTGCGCAAGCCCGGACTATGCACGTGTAGGCATAAAAAGTTGAGAACAACTCAAGATAACAACTGGGAATGAGTCAAGAAGAGATCAAGATGACAAATAAGTGATATAAACTAAAATTGGTCTAAGTAAGATTTGAACATGTTTTCTTTAGATCTGCTCGCCATGTTAACTAACTTCTAGATCCTACAAGCTTGTGCTAATAGGGAAGGGGTCAACAATGTCTATCAGGCCTTGACAATTAGACATGGAAACATACTGATGGATTTGTTAACAGGAGGGTTTAACCTGCTGGTAAAAGGGAAAAGCAGGATCCCAGCAATAAAAAGAAGAGCTTGGATTTTGTGCTGACAAGCATATGCTGTGTGCAAGAGCCAATAGCAGCAGAATTTTAGAAGGGGTTGGCCGGAAAAAGAGGAGTTGGGAGGGGTGGGGGTGGGGAACTGGGTTGCAACCTTATTTCTCGCTACGACACTACTCATCTGAAAGTTTAATAGAACAAGAATTTTGCAATATGAAGGCTTTAAAGATAAAACTAAATATCAGTTTTGACTCTTCCCCATTTTAATTTATTTTACTGATAATTTGTACTATGGTTTTTGTTTCATTTAGCACCCAACAATGAACTTAATATTCTGATATTCTGTTAGAAAATCAGCAAGAACTTTGACCTAATTTTGCTATTATTTTTTTTTAAGCTAAAGGAAAGAGAGGCATGCCAAGCACTATGTGTTAATATGCATTGATATAATGTGGCATTGGATGGTTCATGTTGACACTGTGCGACATGGATGATTTGAGCCTGGTTCACTAAAATTAGTTTGAATCATGGTCCCCTGTGCCAGTCCTTGGCAGGTATAGTACATATCAGCTAGTAAGAGGCCAACAGGCAGTTTTTGAATCCTTCATCTTATGTGGCATTATTGGTTGTTTAGATTAATACAAAGATGATGTTCAACAATAATGAACTGGATGCTAGTTGGCATGGAGTCTTATATTGAGCTGTCACAGCATGCTTCTGCAATTCTTCTTGTCAAGCACCAATGCCAATAATTCATTACTCAAAAAAAATGCTAAAAAAGGAACCATTACAGGCAACACTGAATTAACAGGTTAGCATCTACATAATTGCTGTTAGGGTTGGAAGCCATGTGCCTGGGTTGCAGCCCCTTTATTGGTTAGACATGTTTTTCAGTCTGGTTTGCCATTTGAGCATTGCTCTTCTTCTCTATATAATCTACTAATTATGTGTTCTTTTAAAGACAATAGTTGCCTTTTCTTCAAAATTTATATTTCACAATTATATTGCATTTATTTGCAGGTTCCTTATTTAGCTGCAGTATTTGTAGTTTTGACTGTTTTCATGCAACCATGTGTGAGTGCTTTTTTATTGATTGCTCTAGATTTCTTTCCTTCTTTCTTTCTTTCTTTGCTCTCCTTTTCTCTTGTTGAGCATAAATTCTTACTTCCACTGTTTGAGCAGATAAGGAGCATTGTTTCCAAAAAGGTTGGACCAAGTGAGCAGGTACTAATTCATAATGTTGCAAGGTTTTTCAGGTTTAGACACCAATGACTTCTATTCTCGTAAGCTTAAGAAAGCCACATTCAGATCACTGGAATATCTGTTTGAGACATTTCAGTGTTCTAGTTATTAGTCTTTTTTACATATTCCCTGTTCTCTATTTACATTTTTGGCCTTTTAGCAATTAATATAGTTATCCTGTCATCTTCCCTCTTTTTGTCTATGCAATGTCCAAGTTAAGGAGAACTTAGGTGTCTGTTCCTTGGTATATGTGCTTAAATTGTAGCCCACAAGGTGATCTTCCTATACCAGCTATGTTTCTAGATCTCATGGCAAGCCCCTTTCAAGCCTAAAATTCTTTGCCAATAATTTGACAAATCAAAAAACTTTGCACAATTCTATAGCCACCTTGACTTAGATTGTGCTTTATAGTCGAAACCATTTTGATGGAAAAAACGATTTTGATGATTATCATGGCAAATTTTGAATATTTATTATCTTAGATTTATATATCTTATCATTAGAGTATTCTAGACAAGATAGGTTTATAACTTTTATAAAGTATATATATGAATAGTTTCCATTAGTTGCATTTGTTAGGGTACAATTAATTCTAGGTGAATTTACTGGTTATCGGCCGGACTACTAATTATTGTTTCAATCACACTCATACCAATATTCGACTAGATTTTTTTCTGCATCAAATGCTTATCCTTGCTAAAATAAGGCTTTCTTAGTTTCTACCATGATTTCAAAAACTGCCTGCATCAGCCCCATGCTAGTCTGCACATATTGCATCAGCTAGGAGCCAGTATGGGAGGGGCCATTATGCCTTGGATTTAGTCAAAGCTGGCCTGAACTAGATCTGCATGGGAATGAACTAAACTACTGCATGGTTCCACTTGGTATGTGTGTTTCAAGGCCTTTCAGCTCATTCTCCACCATCTCAGGTGGGAATGAGTTGACCGAGAAGCCAGGAGCCGCTGAAGCCCATTTTCTGGGGATGGTCATCCAATTTTTTGGACTAGATCAACATTCTACTGTAAATCATCTGTTCCCCTTCCTTATTTTCTTGAAAATTTTGAGGATATATTAGTGCTTAAACTGAAAAAAAATATTGGAGTGACGTTAGTGCAGACTTAGTGGTTTTCGGCAAGTGCATTCATGTAAATTTGAAAATAATCTGAGCAAATGGTATTTATTCAAACCTTTTACCTTATTGTGCAATAAATTAGCAATACAAAATTTTCAGCATATGCCAAAAGGCATGATTTGGGCACTTAAATCAATACTCTTATGAATTGTGAAAATATAGCATTAAGACAATGATTGATAAGAAAAATGCAAAAAGAGGCTAACCGGGCTGTAGAAGGCAATATTACTTGGACATGTGACACGGGTGTCAAGTGTCCAAAAGAATCCGATGTGAGAATCTTCTAAAAATTAGTCATGAGGACACATTTTTATCATATACACACATACATACATACATATACATATACATACATACATATATATATATATATATATATATATCTCAATATATGCATATAGTAAATACTAATCTAGATCTATTCTCCTTAAGTTCATAAAATTTGCTAAAATGGTTGCTGCTAATTATGTTAGAATCAAAAACTTTAATAAAGAATTGCCAAATGTAGAAATATAACAAGATAATATCATAATTGGATGGTACGAAGTGTCAAGAAGTATCACTAAGTGTCCTAAATGTCCTAAGTGTGACATGTATATATACATACTTACCATCCAAATTCAAGATCCAAACCATTGAACATGATATACTCTACCAAAAATGCTGAAAAACAAAATTCATGTAATTTGGTGGTCTTTAATGTAATCATCAAGAGAGTGTCAAGATGGATGGTTTTAACAACATGATACCATTTTTTATTGTGATCTAATGATCAAAACTAGTCAATTTTAATCTATCCATATTTTAAAATATGTAGATCATAATCAATAAAATAAAATTTCAATGTATGTGCTTTATTATTATATTTTACCGCACTAGTGCAATTGGTACCATTTATTTTTGCAACAACCTGATGCATATGCTGGAGATCACCAATATACATGAATTTTGATTTCTATGTATTTTTTGTAGTGTAGATCATGTTCAATGCTTTGGACCTTGAATTTGGATGGCCTATCATTGATTTTAAAATCAATGTTTCTTTTTCAAGGAGTTAACATAAATTGTGGACTATTGAGTCTTGCACCTTGTTATTTATGAAGAAAAGATTTAGTTGATAGAGAGGAGAGAAGAAAGCAAAAGTAAACGTAACAAGAAAAGGGGAAGGAACTATTGAAATCATGGTTTTAGAAAAGGCCAGAATGGGATGGTACGACAGGCACCTTACACTTTTTAGGACAAAACTAACATTGGTACAAGTGTCAAGATGCCGAAGTAACTATACCAGTACATACTAGACCTACTAGTTTGTACTGATTTGTACCAGTGTATACTAGCAAAACTATATTCTCCGTACTAGTTAGTTCTAATGAAGTTTCATTTTTTTTTGAATCTATCAGTTTCATTACGTACCATCAGTATCGATACCCTACTAGTATCGTAATAAAAATGACATGGGATTTGGTACCGGTATTCAAAATTTTGACAAATTATGTTCATGACTCAAATGTGAAGTTGTTATCTAAAATAAGCATAGCACGGTAAAGGCACATTTCCCTATTCCTCAAGGAGTTCAGCTCAATTTAGCATGAGCTGATAACTTCTGAAATTCCGTTTAAGCTAAAAGTTAACCTCTTGATCAACCTAGATTTCACTACGAAGAAGGATTCTTGGGAATCCTACTATACACATGACACTAAATGGCTTTGTCTGCAACTTTTATTTTTCCTCGTTGGTCGTGCACCTGACCTCACTGTTTACCCCACACATATTCACAAGTTACACATTTGCACATTTGATAATGATGGACTTTTGCATTATTTAGTTCTAAATCTAACTTAAGATAAACAGCCTCACATAATACCTGATGAACTATTATAATCAGGCAGTGGCTACTTTAAATTGGCATCTATGATCTATCCCAGAAGACTGATTTAATTTTAACACTTTTTTTTAAAAAAAAATCTTACATTACATGTGTTAACATTATCAGCATTCTGCCTTTTGGCGTCCAAGCTAGATCTTCATTATGATTAAATATTAACCGGGTATCCAATTTTCCCGAGATACTAGTTTGTTAATGCTAGAACTGCTATTATAAGTCCAAGAGATCTTTGCTGTGTCTCAATGTTTTCTTGGTTGTCTAATAAATGATGCTTGTTTCAGGGAATGGCCCAAGGATGTATAACCGGCGTTAGTTCATTTGCTACAATTGTATCACCATTAGTCTTCACTCCTCTAACAGGTATTTAATTGGTTATTCCAGAAAACACTGTGGTTAAATAAAAAGGTCATAAGCTGAAGGACAGCCTTTTTTTCCCTTTAGCTTGGTTCCTATCAGAGGATGCACCATTTAAATTCAAAGGCTTCAGTATCATGTGTGTTGGATTTGCATCAGTAAGTATTCAAGCACAATCACTTTTCCACTAAATCTTGTCGACCTTTTGGTATCATTAATCAATTTTTTATACAGTTGATAGCCTTCATGCTTAGTATTATGATGAGGGCTGCTCCTCCAAGTACGAGCCAGAAACTTGTGAATGCCATACATGTGCTGGCCTGATTCTCAAGAATGTGAATTCAGCCCAGCATGACCTCCTCTATATCTGTGATCGCTTGCATGTAAGAAAATCACATCTGAAGAGTTTTGCAAACTGCTTATCTTGGATCGCAGTATCATTCCATCTGTATGGATTTCTGTGGTGCTATTGAGGAATATGGAGTACTCTGACAACTTAGAAGGCAGCCTCTCCTTGGTTGGTGGTCCAGAGAGGGAAGGCAAGATGCACAATCATTTCTTGTAATTATGTTCATCTAGATGAATTTGCCCTCCCCCCCTCTCTCTCTCTAGGTTTTTAGTCTGTTCCTTGTATCTGACTGCTGCTGCTTCCATGGCATATCGGTTTCCTTAACCAAGATTCAATAGGTATGAACAACATTCTCTTGGTATTCTGTATAGATTATAAACCAAATGCTAATCATCAAAAAATTTAGTTTGTCTTCAGCGAAGTTTCCTTTCTATTGACCTTGCAAAAGGCAACATCATAATAACTAGCAATACCAACAAGCAGAGTTTGTTAGCAGATCATAATTATCTGCCAAAAACTCTTAGCTAATAAATTCTCCTTCCCCTTGAGTTATCATGCCATGCACATGCAATATTCTCAATAGATGATTTGATTAGAAATGATGATGACAAGTTGGTGGTGGCCTCTCCTAGGAGAAGAAAAAGTAAGATATTTGCATGATTGAACTATGCAGACAAAGTAAAGAACATGTTCCAGTGATCTTTTTCTTTTTTCTTTTTTTCCTCCTAGCAAGCGAATTACTTGCAGTGTAATTGTATAATGTTTCTTTAGCAGATACCCTACTAATCCGAGCGAACATTTAAATATCTATGCCATATTTATTTGTTAGGATGCTCCTAATGGGTTGAAGACCATATTCGCAGCAAGAAGCAAAGAATGTCTCAACAAAGAGAATTTACCTATTCACATAAGATCCTATGATCTATATAGAGGATATATACCATGTTCTTATTTACATAATTAAAGATAAAGATAACTCATTAAACTGGGGGTGGGACCTGAAGATAACAGAGAAGCAATCAGGCAACTGCTTGTAGTTTTTCTGATTTATGCATGACTTCTTCAAGAGAAGGAAACAATACCAGCCAAAAGCAATAACGATGAATGAGAAATCTCACCCTCAAAATTCCAACGGTCTTCTCCATTTATTCCCCAAAGGCATCCGATCCATCATCATTTTTTTCTTCTAGAAAAATTCAAGAAGCCTCCATCACCCAGCCGATCCAAGCCATTTCTTTATTCCTCCAACGAACCAAAACCCCCATCTAATCTCATCTCGCAAAACCCTCTCCTTTAGCCTTGGCGATTCCAAACCCTCTGGCATCAACCAAGAACCTATCCTTCCCTTCTCTCCTACACCTCCTCCCATTCCTCCCTCCCTACTACATACATTCCTCCTCCCATGGCGGCGGCTCCTGAGACCCCTTTCCAACTCCCCCGAGGAATACAATGGACGCCACCCCGGAGAGGCTCCTCCTCCTCCACGGCGATCTGGACCTCCACATCCGCGAGGCCCGCGACCTCCCCAACATGGACATGTTCACCGAGCGCATCCGCCGCTGCCTCGGCGCCTGCGGCCTCTCCCTCCCCACCCGCCGCCGCACCGATCGCGAAGAAGAGTTCAGGACGGGCAAGAAGACGAGTCCCCACTTCCCCCTCCAACCCAAACCCAAGGCCATCACCAGCGACCCCTACGTCAAAGTCATCCTCGCCAGAGACACCCTCGCCCGCACCCGCGTGATCCCCAACTCCCTGGAACCCCACTGGAACGAGCACTTCAAGCTATTCCTCGCGCACCGCGCCGGCCACATCGAGTTCGAGGTCAAGGACAGCGACGTCTTCGGCGCCCAGCTCATCGGCACCGCCACCGTCCCCGCCGACCGCATCGCCTCCGGCCAACTGATCGACGATTGGTTCCCGGTGATCGCCCCCTCCGGGCGGCCGCCGAGGCCGGCTTCGGCACTCCGCGTCTCGATGAGTTTCACGCCCGTGGAGGAGAATCCGGCGTACCGGAACGGCATCCCGGGGGATCCCGAGAAGAGAGGGGTCCGGGACACGTACTTCCCCTTGAGGAAGGGAGGGATGCTGACGCTTTACCAGGATGCCCATGTCCGGCGAGGGGAGCTCCCGGACGACATCGAATTGGAGGGCGGGACGGTGTTTCGGCATAACAAGTGCTGGGAGGATATATGCGAAGCGATACTGGAGGCGCACCATTTGATTTACATAGCGGGGTGGTCCATCTACCACAAGGTGAAGCTGGTGAGGGAACGGTCGCTGAGGATCCCGGCCATGTCCGAGGCGCTCACATTGGGGGAGCTGCTCAAGTACAAGTCGGAGGAGGGGGTTCGGGTGTGCTTGTTGGTGTGGGATGATAGGACTTCCCACGACAAGCTCTTCTTCAAGACGGTAAGTCGTTTCAGCTCTTGGATGCTCTCATTATCGCATGGCGGATTTTTTTTTTTTTTTTTTCTTTTAACATAAGTTTGCGCTGTTTGAAATTATGCCTGTGTTTTCGGTTGCATACAATGCCTGCGATAGAATAATGCCTTGGAGAAAAAAAGAACTTTTGGTGGGTGGGGGCGGGGTTGGGGAACAAATGCATTAAAAAGCACGACAGCCACAGAGTACAGGAATCACATTACGCAGGAGGGACAGAAGAGCAAAGAGTTACTTAGCTGGAATTAACAAGAGCAACAACTACCAATGGGATCAACAATACTGCATTTGATATGAACTTAATGTAAGAAAAATGATAGATGGAGAGAAGGAAGAACTTATCAGTTGAGGCGTGATTTCACTGTCCTTAAGAATAGATCGCGCCCCTCGGAGAATGAATCTCGGTGTAGCAGGTAATGGCGGCCTATCCTCCAGGATACAACAACTGGATCACTCCAAGCGCACACTCGCAGATGCAGTGATTTTGTCGAACAGCCCAGAAGCGCTCAGAACAGAGGAGAGTATCCTCTCGGAAACAGAATAGAGGAGAGTATCCTCTCGGGAACAGAACAGAGGAACAGTGAGAGAGAGAGGCTTTTTGATTGATTAACTCTATCGGATCTGATAGGGTTTAAAAAGAAATGAAGAGGCGTATTTAAAAGACATGTCGTTTTACGAAAGATTTGCCAATTTTGGTTTGGACCTCCATTGGGCTCATGCGCGCGTGGGCTACTTTCTTTCTTTGCTTCACCAAGTTAAAAGGTTGAATACTATATAAAGATCTTTTGAGTTTTGTTCCTTTCCAATGTGGGACTAAAAGAAAGTACACTAGACAAAAAGACAAAAGACAAAGAAGGGCAGACTCGGAATTTTGAAATATTCCAACAATCCCCCACATATTTTAAAATTCAATAATAAGTTAACGAGCGCGAGAGTTCAATGCATCAAATTGGTGTCTTTGAGACTATGAACCATTTTTTTAGGACTAGTAAGTATGACTTACAGAACTTTTGGTGAAACATGAAATTTCTATGAACCAAAAGTCCTTTATGTAAATCAGTGACTCATAGCCCACATTGACCTCTCAAGTTCTGGGCTTGTTCTAAACGGGTTGGTGCAAATAGGCCATGCACCTTACCTGGATATTCATGAGTGCTTTAGAGAACTGCCTAATTCTCATAGGAAGCGGCCCCACTTCCACACCCATATAGGTGGATCCATCAAGTGTGTACTGCAGGTATACACACCATCCTAAAGGACTATGGTATCCATTAAGAGCTTTACCTCATCCTTATCTACTACAGTTTGCACTATCTACACCATAGGGATGGATTTTCAAAATTAAATACGATAGTGTACTCACAGTCAACTAGCGACTTGTTATTACCCATATGAACATGCTTCATGGGATCTCCAATCACACATGTTGGGTTTCTGTTGTTATTGACTTTGATATAGGCATTAGTCCCATCCCCCTCGATGTTTCACTCACTAGTTTTCTACCTAGTGGTTTTGTCAAAGGATCGGCCAAATTCAACTCTGACTTTACAAACTCAAGAGATATAATCCCATCATCAAGCAGCTGCCTTACAATATTATGTCTCAACCTTATGTGTCTATTCTTTCCATTATAAACTTTATTCTTAGCTCGATATATAGCAACTTGGTTATCACAAAGAATAGACACAAAAGGTGTTGGTTTATTCCATAATGGAATATCTCCCACAAGATTTCTAAGCCATTCAGCTTCAGAACCTGCCTTTTCTAAGGCAATAAACTCGGACTCCATTGTAGACCGAGCGATGCATGTTTGCTTGGATGATTTCCAAGATACTGCACCCCCACCAAGAGTAAAGATATATCCACTCGTGGATTTCATCTCATCTGAATCAGAGATCCAATTTGCATCACTATACCCTTCTAGTACAGCTGGAAATCCACGATATAACAAACCATAATTAATGGTTCCTTTCAAGTACCTTAGTACTCTATGAACAACACTCCAATGGTCCTTACTAGGATTATGAGTATACCTACTTAATCTTCCTACTGCATAAGCAATATCAGGACGAGTGCAGTTAACTAAAAACATTAAACTACCAATGATGCGAGCATATTCTATTTGTAAAATACCATTATCTTTATTTTTCCTTAAATGTATACTAGCATCATATGGAGTAGATATGGGTTTACTATCATAATGCTCAAATTTTCTTAAAATTTTTTCAATATAGTGTTCTTGTGATAGCATAAGTCCATTAGAACTTCTTGTTATTTTAATCCCAAGAATTACATCAGCTTCACCCATATCTTTCATATCAAAATTTGAAGCTAAAAATTTCTTAGTATCTATAACTATATTCAAATCAGTTCCCATTATAAGCATATCATCAACATACAAACATATGATCACAACAACATTATTAACAACCTTACTATAAACACACTTATCAGCCTCATTAATTAGAAAGCCATTAGATACCAATACTTTATCAAATTTTTCATGCCATTGTTTAGGTGCTTGTTTTAATCCATATAAGGATTTTACTAATTTACAAACTTTGTGCTCATTACCAGGAACAATACAACCTTCAGGTTGTTCCATGTAAATTTCTTCATCTAATTCTCCATTCAAGAATGCAGTTTTTACATCCATTTGGTGAATTACTAAATTATGAATGGATGCTAATGCAATGAGTACTCTAATAGATGAAATTCTAGAAACTGGTGCAAAGGTGTCAAAATAATCAATATCTTTTCTTTGTGAGTATCCTTTTGCTACTAATCTTGCTTTAAACTTATCAATTGAATTATCTGGTTTTAACTTTCTTTTAAAAATCCACTTACAACCAATTGATTTAGCACCTGGAGGCAAATCAACTAAGGTCCATGTATGATTAGACATAATAGACTCTATTTCATTATTAATAGCCTCCTTCCAAAAAGGTGCATCAGCTGAAGTTATTGCTTCTTTATAAGTTTGAGGTTCATTATCAACAAGAAAGGTGTAAAAATCATTTCCAAAATTTTTCTCTTTTCTAGTTCTTTTACTTCTTCTTAAATCAATTTCATAATTTTCATGTGCCTCCTTTTCTTGTTTATTATGAGACTGAGAGTCAATTTTTTCTTTACCTAGTTTCATAGGAAAGATATGTTCAAAGAAATCAGCATTTTTAGATTCTACTATAGTGTTGGGTTCCATAATATTAGATTCACATTTTAATACCAAGAATCTATAAGCAGCACTATTTAATGCATAATCAATAAATAAGCAATCAAAGGTTTTAGGTCCCAACTTTCTTTTCTTTGGTTCAGGTAATAGAACTTTGGCCAAACACCCCCACACTTTAAGATATGTAAGGTTAGGTACATGACCTTCCCATAACTCATAGGGTGTCTTACCAATTTTCTTATAAGGTATTCTATTTTGAATGTGACAAGCGGAGAGAATAGCTTCCCCCCACAAATAAAGAGGTACTCCTGAGCTTATTAACATAGCATTCATCATTTCTTTTAGAGTTCTATTTTTACGTTCAGCAACTCCATTAGATTCAGGAGAATATGGTGGGGTAATCTCATGGATTATACCTTTATCTTCACAAAATTTATTGAAGAGATTATACTCATATTCTCCTCCTCTATCAGTCCTTATTCTTTTAATTTTCTTATTAAATTTATTTTCTACTTCAGTAACATATTGCTGAAATTTTTCAAAAGTTTCATCTTTAGTCCTAAGTAGATATACCTTAGTGTATTTAGAATAATCATCAATAAAAGTTATGTAAAATCTTTTTCCTCCTCTAGTTGGAGTGTTTTTCAAATCTCCTAAATCAGAATGTATTAATCCAAGTAATTCAGTTTCTCTTTCTATTGACTTATGACTCTTTTTAGTAGATTTAGATTCTACACACACTTCACATTTATCATTCACATTTCCAAAGGTAATATTATTTAACAAGCCTAGGTCTTTCATTTTCTTGATATAAGAAAAATTAACATGTCCTAATCTACCATGCCATACATCAACAGAATCAATCAAATAAGCAAAAGATGATGCATTTTCATTCATAGTTTCGGTTACATTCAAGACAAATAAACCCTGGTTACAATAACCCTTCCCAATGAAAACATTGTTCTTAGTCATTACAATTTTATCAGACTCAAAATACACTTTAATTCCAGCCTTTCCTAATAAAGATACAGATACTAAGTTCCAACGGATATTAGGAACATGCAGCACATCATTCAGGGAAAGGACTTTTCCTGATGTTAGCTTGAGGAGTACTTTTCCTTTGCCAACCACTGGCGAGGGTCTCGAATCACCCATGAACACTTGTTCTTCGCCTTCATTTAATGGAGTGTAGGAAGTATATGCACTCCTATTGCCACAAATATGTCTGGTAGCCCCAGAATCTACCACCCAGTCCTTTGCTGCCATAACCATGTTGGTTTCAGACACAACTGCCTGCAATAATATCTGTCTCTACCAAGTTAGCATTTGGTTTAACAGATATATCATTCCTTTTTCTAAACCTGCATTGATTAGCATAATGTCCAGGTTTTCCACAAACAAAACAAGTTCCCTTTCTTTTAAAACCAAGACCTTGGAACTTAGGTTTCTTATCATTTTTGAGATAAGGCTTCTTGAACTTTGAACGAGACCCACCTGGTTTGCTGACTATTACATTGGCTTTGGAAGTCATTTCCTTGGCCAATTGTTCTCGGTCTCTGACTCGATTTTGTTCTTCAATTCTAATATGAACAATAACATCTTCAAGACTCATATGTTTCCTTTTGTGCTTCATGCTGTTTTTATAATTTTTCCAAGACTCAGGTAATTTTTCAATCAAACAGCCGGCTAGGAAAACTTCTTGAAGCATTATATCTTCATTTTTAAGATCAGTGACTAACCTATAAAAATCATGTATTTGGATGACACATCCCTATCCTCGGACATTTGAAAGTGCAGAAAATTTCCTATAGCATATTTCTGTACTCCAGCATCTTCTAACACATATTTTTTATTCAAATTTTTCCAAATTTCTGCAGCTTCTTGTATGAACAGTAGACATCAAAAAGTTCATTGGACAGTGTACTCAGAATTGTGTGTCTACAGATTTTATTTCCATGTTCCCACTCTTTGAATTTAGTGTCAAAATCTTCAGACCCTTCTATCGATTTTGACTGATTTAAATACTGAGCAAAATTAAGCATATCCAATGCAGAATAAACACGTTCTTGCCATCTCTTAAAATACATACCATTGAAACTCTCAATTTTAGAAGTATCAGGAATTGATCTAGCAGTAATCATAGCAGAATCCATGCCGATCTATTCTTAAGATTGTAAGAAAAATGATAGATGGAGAGAAGGAAGAACTTATCAGTTGAGGCGTGATTTCACTGTCCTTAAGAATAGATCGCGCCCCTCGGAGAATGAATCTCGGTGTAGCAGGTAATGGCGGCCTATCCTCCAGGATACAACAACTGGATCACTCCAAGCGCACACTCGCAGATGCAGTGATCTTGTCGAACAGCCCAGAAGCGCTCAGAACAGAGGAGAGTATCCTCTCAGAAACAGAACAGAGGAGAGTATCCTCTCGGGAACAAACAGAGGAACAGTGAGAGAGAGAGGCTTTTTGATTGATTAACTCTATCGGATCTGATAGGGTTTAAAAAGAAATGAAGAGGCGTATTTAAAAGACATGTCGTTTTACGAAAGAGTGCGACGGTTTTAAAGACGCGACGTTTATCAAAACAATTCAAAAAATTAAAACGGCAAAAAGAAACCTGACTCAAGCCCACACCCGCGGGGGGGGGGGGGTCCCCTGCGTGTGAATAATCGCAACGCGCCCGGTTAAACTGTTTCCGGATCGGATTCGCCAATTTTGGTTTGGACCTCCATTGGGCTCATGCGCGCGTGGGCTACTTTCTTTCTTGCTTCACCAAGTTAAAAGGTTGAATACTATATAAAGATCTTTTGAGTTTTGTTCCTTTCCAATGTGGGACTAAAAGAAAGTACACTAGACAAAAAGACAAAAGACAAAGAAGGGCAGACTCGGAATTTTGGAAATATTCCAACACTTAATGCTCAGAGAAGTAGAAAAAAGTGATGGAAGCAGATTTCTTTCTTTGTTTATTAACTAAAAGAAGAACAGAGAAATATGAGATGGGCCTTCTTTGAAAGGCTATCCATTTTGTCTCCTTTGAGGACGCACAACCTTCTTATGGATCTCCACCTAATCATGTTTGAATCTAAATAAAGTTGATGTGTGGATTTGAGCAAACTCAAATTCAAGTTAAATATAGTCCATTCTAGTCTAAGTAAATCTACTTGAATAAATTCTTATCTTATGCAATGTTGTTCTAGGTTCCTAATCTTAGTGTTGGGTTGTGTACGGTAGGAGAGGTACCATATTGAACCATATTGGTACACCCAAAAAAAAAAATAATTTTTGTTTTTAGTATTTTAAGTTTTATTTACTTTTAAATAGAAAATAGGAATTTGTTGAGTTTGTTTTTGATGTTTCAATGTTATATACTTTAATATTTCATGTTACATGCCTAAAGAATGGTATGGCTATGTAATACATGTCATATTAACTACTATAAGATTTAAATATAAATATTTATATAAAAAATGGAAATGCAATATTGTTTACACTTATCTCGATAGCTTAAATGGTAGCTTAAAAAGGAAGTGCCATGTGGATCGATTGGATGAAGTCCAAATAGGTGAAAATTCACGTGATCCTTACCAGGCTTGATAGAGTTGGATCGTGATAAATTCCAAGTATGGAGGGGACAAGTTCAAAGATGAAGATTTAGCTATGAATAGGCCGAATGTCATGATCAACAACAAATACAGGGATGAGTAAATTGGCCTTGATGGTGTTCCAAGACGCAGAAGATCTTGTTGCAGGACGATTAAGGAACACTGACCAATGGTATATAGGTCAAAACAATGAACGATAGATCCAAGATCGATAAATATGAGTATCGATTTTGACAGATAATGGATTCCTAATGATCGTTCAATAGTGAGAAGGCAACCAGTGTCAGTTACTAGAACCGCTAGAAGTGGAGGATGTGAATAACAACCGTCAAGAGTGGACAATTATTGTAGTTTAGTATAAATAATGGAATTGTATTTTGTATATGGATCCTTTGATGATCAATCTATTGAATTATGTATCTTTTATCTTAGTTTTACTTTTTTTTATCCTAGGAGTAGGCATGACTTAGCTTTCTACTATAATCCAGTACTATATCTTTCTATTGTATCCTTGCGCTACACCCTTGATCCACCTTCGAATGATAGTGTGACAGTGATGAAAGTCCTTGAAGCTCAAGGCACCTGGATCCATGCTACTATCTTCCCTTGAATCCTCATCACCATGCCAATGGCACGTTC